>NW_026111743.1:871250-1200000 GCF_024679095.1 Eriocheir sinensis | reverse complement strand
CTAAAATAATTTAAATTTGTATTTTGTATATTTATTTTGATACGAATTACATGATTGTTTGTGCATTTTGAACATATTTTTTTATACGTATTTACATTATTTAATGTGTATTTTGTTTATATATTTTTATACAAAATTACGTTATTATATGTGTATTTTTATAAGTATTTTTATACAAATTTACATTATTTTATGTATTTTGTATATATATTTCAATTCAAATTTAGCTTATTTTATGTGTATTTTGTATATCTATTTTAATACAAATTTAATTACTTTCATGTATTTTTGTATATAGTTTTATATAAATTTACGTTATTTTATGTGTATTTTGTATATTTATATTTATACAAACACACATTCTTTTATTAGTATTTTGTTAATTTATTTTGATACGAGTTTATATTATTTTATGTGTATTTTGTATACATTTTTTTATACGTATTCACTTAATTATATATGTATTTTGGATATATATTTTTATAGAAATCTACGTTATTTTATGTGTATTCCTTTATATATTTTGAAAGAAATTTACATTGTTTTATATGTATTTTGCGTATCTATTTCAATACAAATTTACCTTATTGTATGTGCATTTTGTATACTTATTTTAATACAAAATCAAATATTTTATGTGTTTTCGTATATATATTTTTTATAAAAAATGCGTTATTTTATGGGTATTTTGCATCTTAATTTTCATACAAATTTACATTATTTTATTAATATTTTGTGTATTTATTTTGATACGATTTTATTTATTCTATTTGTGTTTTGTATCTATTTTTTTTATACATATTTACATTATTTAATGTGTATTTGTATATATATTTGATACAAATTTACGTTATTTTAAGTGTATATGGTGTATATGTTTATATATTTTCATTCAAATTTACATTATTTTATGTGTATTTTGTATATGTATTTCAATACAAATTTGCATAATTTTATTTGTATTTTGCATATATATTTTCAAACTAATTAAATTTTTTTTTCAAAACAAAATTACCTAATTTTAATAGTTTTCTGTATATTTATTTTCATACAAGTTTAAATTTTTTTGTGTATTTTTGTATATAGTTTTATACAAATTTAGGTTATTTTATTTGTATTTTGTATATCTATTTTCATACAAATACACATTCTTTTCATGATATTTTGTTTTTTATTTTGACACGAATTTCCATTATTTAATGTGTATTTTGTATATATATTTTTATACGTATTTACATCATTTCATGTGTATTTTGTATATATATTTCTATAGAAATCTACGTTATTTTATGTGTATTCGTATATATATTTTGAAACAAATTTACTTTGTTTTATGTGTATTTTGCATATTTTTTCAATACAAATTTACCTTATTGTATGTGCATTTTGTATATTAATTTTAATACAAATTTGATTATTCTGTTTATTTTTGTATAAGTATTTTTATAAAAATATGCTTTATTTTGTGGGTATTTTGCATCTTTATTTTCATACAAATTTACATTATTTTATTGATATTCTGTGTATTTATTTTGATATGATTTTACATTATTCTATGTGTATTTTGTATTTATATTTTATATAATATATACGTTATTTTATGTGTATTTGTTTTCATTTCATAGAAATTTACATTATTTTATGTGTTTTTTGTACATGTATTTAAATACAAATTTAACTAGTTATATGTGTATTTTGTATATCTATTTTTTATGTATATTTTCAAAGAAATTTACTCTATTTTATGAGTATTCTTATATATATTTTCATACAAATTTACATTATTGATGTGTATTTTGCATATCTATTTCAATACAAATTTACTTTATTGTACGTGCATTTTGTATATTTTTTTTAATACAAATTTAATTATTTTATATGTATTTCTGTATATATACTTTTATGCAAATATGCGTTATTATATGGATATTTTGCATCTTTATTTTCATACAAATTTACATTATTTTATTGATATTCTGTTTATTTATTTTGATACGATTTAAGATTATTCTATGTGTATTTTGTATATACATTTTCATAAAAAATTACGTTATTTTATTTTGTGTATTCGTATATATTTTGATACAAATTTTATACAAATTCTTGTTATTTAATGTGTATTTGTATATATATTTTCATACAAATTTATATTATTTTGTGTATTTTTACATATATTTCATTACAAATTTACCTTATTTTATGTTTATTTTGTATATTTATTTCATTCAATTTTAAATTATTTTATGTGTATATTTGTATTTGTATTTAGGTTATTTTATGTGTACTTTCTATATATATTTTTATCCAAAATTACATTATTTTATTGGTATTTTCTTAATTTAATTCGATACGAATTTAGATTATTTCATAGGTATTTTGTATACATATTTTTATACTCATTTACATTATCTAATGTGTGTTTTATATTTTTTTTTATGCAAATTAATTTAATTAAATTTGTATTGAAATACGTGTGCAAAATACACATCAATAATGTAAATTTGTATCAAAATATATGTACGAATACACATAAAATAGAGTAAATTTCTATGCAAATATACATACAAAATACATGTAAAATGATGTAAATAGTATAAAAATATATATACCAAAAACACCTAAAATAATGTAAATTCGTATCAAAATAAACAAACAAAATTCCGATAAAAGAACGTATATTTGTAGGAAAATAAATATACAAAATACACATAAAATAACGAAAATTTGTATAAAAATATATACAAAAAACAAACAAAAATAATTTCAATTTTTATGAAAATTGATATGCAAAATACACATATAATTAGTTAAATTTATCTTTAAATACATGTACAAAATACACATAAAATAATGAAAATTTGAATGAAATGAAAAAAAATACCCTTAAAATAACGTACATTTGTATTAAATATATATACAAAATACACATAGAATAATGTAAAATCTTAAAAAAAAATACAAAATTTCCATAAAAAAAATGTAAATTTGTATGAAAATAAAGATGCAAAATACCCATAAAATAAAGCATATTTTTATAAAAATACATATACATAAATACTCATTCAATATTTAAATTTGTAGTAAAATTAATATACAAAATGCACATACAATAAGGTAAATTTTTATTAAAAAAATATGCAAAATACACATAAAACAATGTAAATTTGTTTCAAAATATATATACGAATACACATAAAATAACGCAGATTTCTATAGAAATATATATACAAAATACACTTGAGATGCTGTAAATACGTATAAAAATATATATACAAAAAAGACATTAAATAATTTAAAATCGTGTCAAAATAAATAAATAAAATATCAATAAAAGAATGTGTATTTGTATGAAAATAGATATACAAAATACACATGAAATAACGTAAATTTGTATAAAACTATATACAAAAATACACAAAAATAATTTAAATATATTTGCAAATAAATATCCAAAATACACATAAAATAAGGTAAATTTTTGTTGAAATACATTTACAAAATACACATAAAATAATGTAAATTTGAATGAAAATACATAAACAAATACACTTAAAATAACGTAAATTTGTATAAAATATATATAGAAAATACACATTTAAGTAATGTAAATATGTATAAAAAAATATATACAAAACCCAAATAGAATAATGTAAAATCGTATCAAAATAAATACACAAAATATTAATAAAATAAAGTAAATTTGTATGAAAATAAAGGAGCAAAATACCCATAAAATAACGCATTTTTTTATAAAAATATATATACCAAAATACATATAAAAAATTTAAATTTGTATTAAAATAAATATACAAAATGCACATACAATAAGGTAAATTTATATTGAAATAGATATGCAAAATACATATAAAACAATGTAAAATTTGTTTCAAAATATATATACGAATACACATAAAATAACGTAGATTTCTATAAAAATATATTTACAAAATACACATAAAATGAAGTAAATACGTATAAAAAAATGTATACAAAATACACATAAAATAATGTAAACTCGTATCAAAATAAATAAACAAAATACCAATAAAAAAAGTTGATTTATATAAAAATAAATATACAAAATACACATAAAATAACGTAAATTTATATAAAACTATATACAAAAATACACAAAAGTAGTTAAATTTGTATGAAAATAGATATACAAAATACACATATATATATATATATATATATATATATATATATATATATATATATATATATATATATATATATATATATATATATATATATATATATATATATATATATATATATATATATATATATATATATATGTGTATATATATATATATATATATATATATATATATATATATATATATATATATATATATATATATGTATATATGTATATATATATATATATATATATATATATATATATACATCAAATAATGTAAATTTGTATCAAAATATTTATACAAATACACATATAATAACGTAAGTTTGTATAAAAACACATAAACAAAATACACATTAAAAAATGTAAATAGGTATAAAAAAAATATGTACAAAATACACATATAATCATGTAACTCGTATCAAAATAAATAAACAAAATACCAATAATATAACGTAAATTTGTATGAGAAAACATATACAAAATACACATACAAAATGAACAAACAATATGGTAAATTTGTTTTCAAATAGATATGCAAAACACACATAAAACAAGGTAAATTTATTTCAAAATATTTATACGAATACACATAAAAAAACGTAATTTTCAATAAAAATATATATAAGAAATACATACAAAAATACACAAAAATAATTTAAATTTGTATGAAAATAGATATACAAAATACACATAAAATTAGGTAAATTTGTATTGAAATACATATACAAAATACACATAAAATAATGTAAATTTGAATGAAAATATATAAACAAATAAACTTTAAATAACGTTAATTTGTATAAAATATATATACAAAATACACATTAAATAATGCAAATATGAATGAAAAAAATATATACAAAACACAAATAGAATAGGGTAAAATCGTATCAAAATAAATACACAGAATATTAATAAAATAATGTAAAATTGTATGAAAATATAGATGGAAATATATATATATATATATATATATATATATATATATATATATATATATATATATATATATATATATATATATATATATATATATATATATATATATATATATATATATATATATATATATATATATATATATATATATATATATATATATATATATATATATATATATATATATATATATATATATATATATATATATATATATATATATACATATATGTATATATATATATATATATACCAAAATACACATAAAATATTTAAATTTGTATTAAAATAAATATACAAAATGCAAATTCATTAAGGTAAATTTGTATTGAAATAGATATGCAAAATACATATAAAACTATGTAAATTTGTTTAAAAATATATATACGAATCATCAAAATAACGTAGATTTCTATAAAAATATATATAAAAAATACACATAAAATTAAGTAAATACGTATAAAAAAATGTATACAAAATGCACATCTAAATTTGTATGAAAATATTTATACAAATACACATAAAATAGCATGAATTTGTATAAAATTTGTATCAAAATATATACGAATACACATAAGAAAATAACGTAAATTTTTATGAAAATGTATGAAAAAAATACACATAAAATAATTTAAATCATCATTTAAAGTAGGAGTAGGTAGGAAGACACCTACCGAACGGGCGCAAGCCACTCCCGGTGAGGTATATATGGGAGGTGAGAAGGGAGCTGAAGCCCTCCAAAGACCCTTCCCATGTCCTCACTAACCGTTTCCCTATTGTCTCACTAATACCGGAGAGTAGTTCAGCATGCTCTCTAAAGACAGATCCTCTCTTTATCCACACCACACTACATTCACACAACATATACACCTTTTCCCAAAATTAAAATTTCAAAATGGCGCACATACACCAAGCCTCGGAGTCCCCGCCTGGGGGGGGGACCACAAATTCCCCCAGGGAGGACTCCCCTTCTGGCTGCCGACCCGAGAGGTGTCTTGATAACTCCTCGAACCTTTTTCTTCTCAATTTCTGCAACATTCGCGGTCTTCGCTCTAATTTTCATTCTGTGGAACATCATCTCTCCTCCTCTAAACCTCACCTTCTCTTCCTTACCGAAACACAGGTTACTGAGGCTACTGACAGCAATCTCTACTCTGTTCCCTCCTACTATCTCTATCCTAAATTTCAATCCAAAGCTGGATGTTGCGCCTACGTGCGCAACGACATCACTTGCTCTCGTGCCCACAACCTTGACTCTTCTGAATTTTCCACCATCTGGCTAAGACTTCATTGTCATTCTATTACTAAATACATCTGTGCTGTTTATCTCTCACCTAAATCTACCAACTATGTAAAATTCTTTGACTATTTGAATTCTAAAGTGGAGCACACCTTGACCCACTCTCCCTTCGCTGAAATCTCCATCCTAGGAGATTTCAATGTTCACCACCAGCTTTGGCTTTCATTCTCTTTCACTGACCATCCTGGTGAACAAGCCTACAACTTTGCTATCCTCAACGACCTAGAGCAGTTGGTCCAGCACCCTACACGTATTCCCGACCGTCTTGGAGATCGGCCCAACATTCTAGACCTCTTCCTTACCTCAAGCCCACCTGCTTATTTTGTCAAACTGTTCTCTCCGTTGGGCTCCTCCGATCACAATCTTATTTCTGCATCCTGTCCTATCGCTCCTGTACACCCTCTGGACCCACCGAAGAGGCGATGATTCTGGCATTTTGCTTCAGCTCGGTGGGACGA
Source organism: Eriocheir sinensis (assembly GCF_024679095.1). Taxonomy (NCBI): domain Eukaryota; kingdom Metazoa; phylum Arthropoda; class Malacostraca; order Decapoda; family Varunidae; genus Eriocheir; species Eriocheir sinensis. The sequence goes on along the minus strand of NW_026111743.1, from coordinate 1,193,153 downwards.
CCTGAGGATGTACTTTTCCGATTTCCCGTGGAATGATTATTGCTTCCAGGATAGAGACCCCTCTGTGTGTGCTCAGCGCATCACAGAGGTGATTGTCTCTGGAATGGAGGCATACATTCCTCGTTCTTTCTCTACTCCTCACGCTAAAAAGCCTTGGTTTAATCACGCTTGTTCTCGTGCTGTCAATGATAGAGAGGTAGCTCACAAAAGGTACCAGAGCCTTCAAACTAATGCTAATTATGAACTTTACATTTCTGCCCGAAATCGTGCCAAATCTATTCTCCGACTAACCAAAAATTCTTTCATTAATAGAAAATGTCAAAACCTTGCTTTCTCTAACTCTTCCCGTGACTTCTGGCATCTAGCCACAAACATCTCCTCCAACTTCACTTCTTCATCTTTCCTCCACTCCTCAGTCCTGACGGCAACACTGCCGTCACAACTATCTCTAAGGCTGAACTCTTATATATATATATATATATATATATATATATATATATATATATATATATATATATATATATATATATATATATATATATATATATATATATATATATATATATATATATATATATATATATATATATATATATATATATATATATACAAAAATACACATAAAATATTTAAATTTGTATTAAAATAAATATACAAAATGCACATTCATTAAGGTAAATTTGTATTGAAATACATATACAAAATACACATAAAATAGTGTAAATTTGTATAAAAATATATAAACATATAAACATAAAATAACGTAAATTTGGACAAAATATATATACAAAATAAACATTAAATAATGTAAATATGTATAAAAAAATATATACAAAATACACATAGAATAATGTTAAATCGTATCAAAATAAAAAAAAAACTGAATATCAATAAAATAATGTAAATTTGTATGAAAATAAAGACGCAAAATACCCATATAATAACGCATATTTGAATAAAAATATATATACAAAAATACACATAAAATAGTTTTATTTGTATTAAAATAAATATTCAAAATGCACATACAATAAAGTAAATTTGTATTGAAATAGATATGCAAAATACACATAAATAATGTAAATTTGTATCAAAATATATATACAAATACACATAAAATAGAGTACATTTCTATAAAAATATACATACAAAATACATATAAAATGATGTAAAAAAGAATAAAAATATATATACCAAATACACCTTAAATAATATAAATTCGTATCAAAATAAATAAACAAAATTCCGATGAAAGAACGTATATGTGTAGGAAAATAAATATAGAAAATACACATAAAAGACCGAAAATTTGTATAAAAATATATACAAAAAAAAACCACAACAATAATTTCAATTTGTATGAAAATAGATATACAAAATACACATATAATTAGTTAAATTTGTATTTAAATACATGTACAAAATACACTTAAAATAATGTAAATTTGTATAAAATGAACACAAATACACATAAAATAGCATACATTTGTATAAAATATATAAACAAAACACACATAGAATAATGTAAAATCGAATCAAAATATATACACAGAATATCAATAAAATAATATAAATTTGTATGGAAATAAAGATGCAAAATAACCATAAAATTAACCATATTTTTATAAAAAATCAAATACAAAAATACATATAGAATAATTAAATTTGTATTAAAATTAATATACAAAATGCAGATACATTAAGGTAAATTTGTTTCAAAATATATATACGAATACACACAAAATAACGTAGATTTCTATAGAAATATATATACAAAATACACATGAAATGATGTAAATACGTAAAAAAATATATATACAAAATACACATCAAATAATGTAAATTCGCGTCAAAAAAAATAAACAAAATATCAATAAAAGAATGTGTATTTGTATGAAAATAGCTATACAAAATACACATAAAATAACCTAAAATTATATAAAATTATATACAAAAATACACAAAAAATTATTTAAATTTGTATGAAAATAAATATACAAAATACACCTAAAACTAGCTAAATTTGTATTGAAATACATATACAAAATACACATTAAATAATGTAAATTTGAATAAAAATACATAAGCAAATACACTTAAAATAACGTAAATTTGTAAAAAATATATATACTAAATACAAATTGAATAATGTAAATAAGTATAAAAAATTATATACAAAACACAAATAGAATAATGTAAAATCGTATCAAAATAAATACACAGAATATTATTAAAATAATGTAAATTTGTATGAAAATAAAGAAGCAAAATACTCAATAAATAACGCCTTTTTTTTATAAAAAAAAATATATATACAAATATACACATAAAAAATTTAAATTTGTATTAAAATAAATATACAAAATACACATACAATAAAGTAAATTTGTATTGAAATAGATATGGAAAATACATATAAAACAATGTAAATTTGTTTCAAAATATATATACGAATACACATAAAATAACGTAGATTTCTATAAAAATATATATACAAAATACACATAAAATGAGGTAAATACGTATAAAAAATGTATACAAAATGCACATAATTTAATGTAAATTCGTATCAAAATGAATAAACAATATACCAATTAAAAAATGTGTATTTGTATTAATATATATATACAAAATACACATAAAATAACGCAAATTTATATAAAATTATATACAAAAATACACAGAAGTAATTAAATTTGTATGAAAATAGATATACAAAATACACACAAAATAAGCTAAATTTGAATTGAAATATATATACAAAACACATAAAATAAAGGAAATTTGTATCAAAATATTTATACAAATGTAAATACGTATAAAAAAATATGTACAAAATACACATATAATCATGTAATTTGTATCAAAATAAATAAACAAAATACCAATAAAATAATGTAAATTTGTGTGAGAAAACATATACAAAATACACATAAAATAACGCAAATTTCCATAAAAATATATATACAAAAATGCACATAAAATAAAGTAAATTTGCATAAAAATATATATACAAAACACACATTAGATAATGTAAATGAGTAAAAAAATATGTATATAAAATACCTATGAAATAATCTAAATTCGTATCGAATTAAATTAAGAAACTACCAACAAAATAATGTAGTTTTGGATGGAAATATATATAGAAAATACATATAAAATAACCTAAATACAAATACAAATATACACATAAAATATTTTAAAATTAAATGAAATAAATATAAAAAATAAACATAAAATAAGGTAAATTTGTAATGAAATATATGTAAAAATACACATAAAATAATATAAATTTGTATGAAAATATATATACAAATACACATAAAGTACCATGAATTTGTATAAAATTTGTATCAAAATATATACGAATACACACAATAATTATTATCAGTTGCATTTGTATTTAAATAAAACACATAAAATAAAGTAAATTTGTATCAAAATATTTATACAAATACACATATAATAACGTAAATTTGTATAAAAATATATAAACAAAATACACATTAAATAATGTAAATACGTATTAAAAATAAGTACAAAATACACATATAATCATGTAATTCGTATCAAAATAAATAAACAAAATATCAATGAAATAATATAAATTTGTATGAGAAAACATATACAAAAAACACATAAAATAACGCAAATTTCTATTAAAATATATGTACAAAAATGCACATCAAATAAATTTGCATAAAAATATATATACAAAACACATATTAGATAATGTAAATGAGTATAAAAATATGTATACAAAATACCTATGAAATAATCGAAATTCGTATCGAATTAAATTAAGAAAATACCAATAAAATTTGTAGGAAAATATATATACAAAATACAAATAAAGCAACTGAAATTTGTATAAAAATATATACAGAAATACACGAAAATAATTTAAATTGGTTTCAAAATAGATATGCAAAATACACATAAAGTTAGGCAAATTTGTATTGAAAAACATACAATGTAAAATAACGTAGATTTCTATAAATATATATATATATATATATATATATATATATATATATATATATATATATATATATATATATATATATATATATATATATATATATATATATATATATATATATATATATATATATATATATATATACAAAAATACACATAAAGTTAAGTAAATACGTTTAAAAAATGTATACAAAATAAGAATAAAATGATGTAAATTCGTATAAATATAAATAAACAAAATACCAATAAAAGAATGTGTATTTGTATAAATATAAATTTACAAAATACACATAAAATAACGTAAATTTATATAAAACTATATACAAAAGTATATGAAAATAGATATACAAAATACACACAAAATTAGCTAAATTTGAATTGAAATATATACACAAAATACATGAAATAAAGTAAATTTGTATCATAATATTTATACAAATACACATATAATAACGTAAAATTGTATGAAAATATATAAACAAAATACACATTAAATGATGTAAATACGTATAAAAAAATATGTACAAAATACACATATAATCATGTAATTCGTATCAAAATAAATAAACAAAATACCAATAAAATAATTTAAATTTGTATGAGTAAACGTGTATGTTGCATATTTTTTCAATACAAATTTACCTTATTATATACGCATTTTGTATATTAATTTTAATACAAATTTAATTATTCGATGTGTATTTTTGTATCAGTATTTTTATAAACATATGCTTTATTTTATGGGTATTTTGCATCTTTATTTTCATACAAATTTACATTATTTTATTAATATTCTGCTCATTCATTTTGATATGAATTGACATTATTCTATGTGCATTTTGTATATATTTTTCATACAAATTTACGTTATTTTATGTGTATTTGTTTATATATTTTGACACAAATTTGCAATATTTTATGGGTATTTTGTATATACATTTCTAAAGAAATTTACCTAGTTTTATGTGTATTTTGTATATCTATTTTCATACAAACTCAAATTATTTTTATGTATTTTTGTATATATTTTAATATAAATTTTAGTTATGTTATGTGTATTTTGTAAATTTATTTTCATTCAAATATATATCATTTTATTGGTGTTTTGTTGATTTATATTGATACGAATTTACATTATTTTAAATGTACTTTGTATATATATTTTTATACGGATTTACATTATTTAATATTTATTTTGAATATATATTTTTATACAAATTCATGGTATTTTATGTGTATTTGTATATATATTTTCATATAAATTTACGTTATTTTATGTGTATTTTGTACATATATTTTATTACAAATCTACCTTATTTTATGTTTATTTTGTATGCGTATTTTGTATATTTATATTTATCCAAATACACATTCTTTTATTGGTATTTTGTTTATTTATTTTAATTCGAATTTACATTATTTTATGTGTATTTTGTATACATTTTTTTATACGTATTTACTTAATTTTATGTGTATTTTGTATATATATTTTTATAGAAATCTACGTTATTTTATTTGTATTCGTATATATATTTTGAAACAAATTTATATTGTTTTATATGTATTTTTGCAAATCTCTTTCAATATAAATTTACCTTATTGTATGTGCATTTTGTATATTTATTTAAATACAAATTTAGGTAAGGATTCGTATTAGGTCCGTGCCAGTATCTCATAATCTACTTTATGAAACATCACTATCTCTTCATATATCTTTTCTACAAACCTTCAACAGTCATGGAAACGCTTTGAAAATCCAATTCCAGGACTTTTTTTTTTGCTCCTGAAAATAGGGGATAATGTTTACGAAAGCGCGTCGCCTCCTCTGCTGGCCGCGGCGACGCTGCAGCCGCAAAATAGCTAGCAGAAGGCTTAGGGTCGGGGAGAATATTTAAACTACTCCAACCGAACTTTACGACCTATTAAAGGGGGAGCTGCGCCCCCCTCGACCCCCCCTCATGTATATGTGACTTATTTCAACGAGGAGGTATTTCTCGCAACACCCGCCGCGGCCAGCACCAGAGGAGGCGACGCGCTTTCGTCAACATTATCCCTTATTTTCAAGAGTAAAAAAAAGTCCTTGAATTGGATTTTCAAAGCGTTTCCATGACTGTTGAAGGTTTGTAGAAAAGATATATGAAGAGATACTGATGTTTCATAAGGTAGGTCATGAGATACTGGCACGGACCTAAAACGAATCTTAACCTAAATTTAAATATTTTGTGTATTATGGTATATATATTTTTATAAGAAATGCGCTATTTTATGGGAATTTTGCATCTTTATTTTCATACAAATTTACATTATTTTATTAATATTCGGTGTATTTATTTTGATACGATTTTACATTATTCTATTTGTTTTTTGTATATATATTTTTATACGTATTTACATAATTTCATATGTATTTTGTATATATATTTTTATGCAAATTTACTTTATTTTATGTGCATTTTTGTACATATATTTTTTTAGAAATTTGCGTTATTTGTATATGTTTTCTCATACAAATTTACATTATTTTATTGCTATTTTGTTTATTTATTTTGATACGAATTACATGATTATATGTGTATTTTGTACATATTTTTTATACGTATTTACATTACTTAATGTGTATTTTGTTTATATATTTTTAAACAAATCTACGTTGTTGTATGTATTTGTATAAATATTTTGATAAAAATTTACATTATTTTATATATTTTGTATGTACATTTCAATTCAAATTTAGCTTATTTTAGCTGAATTTTGTATATCTATTTTCATACAAATTTAATTACTTCTGTGTATTTTTGTATTTAGTTTTATACAAATTTACGATATTTTATGTGAATTTTGTATATTTATATTTATACAAATACACATTCTTTTATGAGTATTTTTATTTATTTTGATACGATTTTACATTATTTTATGTGTATTTTGTATTAATTTTTTTTATACGTATTTACTTCATTTTATGTGTATTTTGTATATATTTTTATAGAAATCTACGTTATTTTATGTGTATTCGTATATATATTTTGAAACAAATTTACATTGTTTTATATATATTTTGCATATCTATTTATATTCAAATTTAGCTTACATTTTTATAAAATATATATACAAAATACACATAGAATTATGTAAAATTGTATCAAAATAAATACACAGAATGTCAATAAAATAATGTAAATTTGTATGAAAATAAAGATGCAAAATACCCATAAAATATTTTTATAAAAATACATATACAAAAATACACAAAGAATAATTAAATTTGTTTCAAAATTAATATACAAAATGAACAAACAATATGGTAAATTTGTATTGAAATAGATATGCAAAATACACATAAAACAAGGTAATTTTTTTTCAAAATATATATACGAATACTCATAAAAAAAAACGTAAATCTCTATAAAAATATATATAAAAAATACATACAAAAATACACAAAAATAATTTAAATTTGTATGAAAATAAATATACAAAATACACATAAAAATAGGTAAATTTGTATTAAAATACATATACAAAATACACATAAAATAATGTAAATTTGAATGAAAATATATAAACAAATACACTTTAAATAACGTAAATTTGTATAAAATACATATACAAAATACACAATAAATAATGCAAATATGAATGAAAAAAATATATACAAAACACAAATAGAATAGGGTAAAATCGTATCAAAATAAATACACAGAATATTAATAAAATAATGTAAAATTGTATGAAAATAAAGATGCAAAATACCCATAAAATAAGGCATTTTTTAGAAAAAATATATATATATATATATATATATATATATATATATATATATATATATATATATATATATATATATATATATATATATATATATATATATATATATATATATACCAAAATACACATAAAATATTTAAATTTGTATTAAAATAAATATACAAAATGCACATTCATTAAGGTAAATTTGTATTGAAATACATATGCAAAATACATAAAAAACTATGTAAATTTGTTTAAAAATATATATACGAATACACAAAATAACGTAGATTTCTATAAAAATATATATAAAAAATACACATAAAATTAAGTAAATACGTATAAAAAAATGTATACAAAATACACATCTAAATTTGTATGAAAATATTTATAAAAATACACATAAAATAACATGAATTTGTATAAAATTTGTATCAAAATATTTACGAATACACACAAGAAAATAACGTAATTTTTTATGAAAATATATAAACAAAATACACATAAAATAATTTAAATACGTAGAAAAGTATATATTCAAAAGACACATAAAATAATGTAAATTCGTATCAAAATAAATACGAATGTATATTTGTAGGAAAATATATATACAAAATACAAATAAAATATCTAAAATTTGTATAAAAATATATACAAAAATACACAAAAATAGTTTAAATTAGTCTGAAAAAAGATATGCAAAATACACATAAAATTAGGCAAATTTCTATTAAAATACATATACAAAACACACATAAAATAATGTAAATTTGTATGAAAATATATTAACAAATACACATAAAACAACGTAAATTTGGATAAAATATATATACAAAATAAACATTAAATAATGTAAATATGTATAAAAAATGTATTCAAAATACACATTTACGTATAAAAAATATGTACAAAATACACATATAATCATGTAACTCGTATCAAACTATATAAACAAAATAGCAATAAAATAATGTAAATTTGTATGAGAAAACATATACAAATACATATAAAATAACGCAAATTTAAAAAAAAAAAAATGTACAAAAATGCACGTAAAATAAAGTAAATTTGCATGAAAATATATATACAAAACACACATTAAATAATGTAAATGCGTACATAAAATAACCTAAATTTGTATAAAACTATATACAAAAATACACAAAAATAATTTAAATTTTATGAAAAGAAATATACAAAATACACATAAAATTAGGTAAATTTGTACTGAAATACATATACAAAATACACATGAAATAATGTAAATTTGGATGAAAATATATAAACAAATACACATAAAATAACGTAAATTTGTATGAAATATATATTCAAAATACACATTAAATAATGTAAATATGTATAAAAAAAATACATACAAAACACAAATAGAATAATGTAAAATCGTTTCAAAATATATACACAGAATATTAATGAAATAATGTAAATTTGTATGAAAATTAAGACGCAAAATGTCTATAAAATATTTGAATTTGTATTAAAATAAATATACAAAATGCACATACAATAAGGTATATTTGTATTGAAATAGATATGCAAAATACATATAAAATAGTGTAGATTTGTTTTAAAATATATATACGAATACACATAAAATAACGTAGATTTCTATAAAAATATATACAAAATACACATAAAATGAAGTAAATTTATTTATTTTGATACAAATTACATGATTATATGTGTATTGTGTACATATTTTTTTTATACGTATTTACATTATTTAATGTGTATTTTGTTCATATATTTTTATACAAATTTACGTTATTATATGTGTATTTGTATAAATATTTTTATACAAATTTGCTTTATTTTATGTATTTTGTATATATATTTCAATTCAAATTTAGCTTATTTTGTGTGTATTTTATATATCTATTTCCTTACAAATTTAATTATTTCTGTGTATTTTTGTATATTGTATTATATAAATTTACGTTATTTTATGCGTTTTTTTATATTTATATTTATACAAATACACATTCTTTTATTGGTATTTTGTTTATTTATTTTGATACGTATTTACTTCATTTTATGTGTATTTTCTATATATATTTTCATAGAAATCTACGTTATTTTATGTGTATTCGTGTATATATTTTGAAACAAATTTACATTGTTTTATATATATTTTGCATATCTATTTCAATACAAATTTAAATTAGTGTATGTGTATTTTGTATAATTATTTTATTACAAATTTAAATTTTTTATGTGTATTTTGATATATTTTTATAAGAAAATGCGTTATTTTATGGGTATTTTTCTTCTTAATTTTCATACAAATATACATTATTTTATTAATATTCTGTGTATTTATTTTGATACGATTTTACAATATTCTATTTGTGTTTTCTCTCTATTTTTTTTTATACATATTTACATTATTCAGTTTGTATTTTGTATATATATTTTATACAAATTTACATTATTTTAAGTGTATTTGTTTATGTATTTTCATTCAAATTTACATTATTTTATGTGTATTTTGTATACGTATTTCAACACAAATTTACCTAATTTTATGTGTATTTTGTATATTTATTTTCATACAAGTTTAAATTATTTTTATGTATTTTTGTATATATTTTTATACAAATTTAGGTTATTTTATGTGTATTTTGTATATCTATTTTCATACAAATACACATTCTTTTATCGATATTTTGTTGATTTATTTTGACGCGAATTTACATTATATAATGTGTATATATATTTTTATACGTATTTACATCATTTCATGTGTATTTTGTATATATATTTCTATAGAAATCTACGTTATTTTATGTGTGTTCGTATATATATTTTGAAACAAATTTACACTGCTTAATGTGTATTTTGCATATTTTTTCAATACAAATTTTCCTTTAATTTAATTATTCTATGTGTATTTTTGTATATGTAATTTTATAAAAAGATGCTTTATTTTATGGGTATTTTGCATCTTTATTTTCATATAAATTTACATTATTTTATTGATACTCTGTGTATTTGTTTTGATACGATTTTACATTATTCTATGTGTATTTTGTATATATATTTTATACAAATGTACGTTATTTTACGTATTTTTTTTCATTTCATACAAATTTACATTATTTTATGTGTATTTTGTACATGTATTTAAATACAAGTTTAACTAATAATATGTGTATTTTGTATATCTATTTTCATACAAATGGAATTTTTTTTTTTGTATATATTTTAATACAAATTTTCGCTATGTTATGTGTATTTTGTATATTTATTTTCCAACAAATATGCAATCTTTTATCGGAATTTTGTTTATTTATTTTGATACGAATTTACACTATTTTAGGGGTATTTGGTATATATATTTTTATACTTATTTACATCATTATATATGTATTTTGTATGCATATTTTCATAGAAATTTACTTTAGATACATCTTTAGATACAAATTTACATTATTTATGTGTATTTTGCATATCTATTTTAATATAAATTTACTTTATTGTAAGTGCATTTTTTATATTTATTTTAATACAAATTTAATTATTTTATGTGTATTTTTGTATATTTATTTTTATTACATTTACATTATTTTATTGATATTCTGTTTATTTATTTTAATACGAGTTAACATTATTCTATGTATATATATATATATATATATATATATATATATATATATATATATATATATATATATATATATATATATATATATATATATATATATATATATATATTTTATACATATTTACATTATTTAATGTTTATTTTGTATATATATTTTATCCAAATTTACGTTATTTTATGTGTATTTCTTTATATATTTTCACACAAATTTACATTATTTCATGTGTATTTTGTAAATGTATTTCAAAACAAATTTCCCTAATTTTATGTGTATTTTGCATATCTATTTTCAAACTAATTTAACTTATTTTTGTGTATTTTTGTATATATTTAATACAAATTTTAGTTATTTTATTTGTATTTTGTATATATATATATATATATATATATATATATATATATATTTATATATATATATATATATATATATATATATATATATATATATATATATATATATATATATATATACATACATATATACATTCTTTTAAAGGAATTTTGTCTATTTATTTTTATACGAATTTACATTATTTTATGTGTGTTTTGTATATATACTTTTCTACGTTTTTAAATTCTTTTATGTGTATTTTGTATATACATTTTCATAAAAATTTACGTTATTTTCTTGTGTGTATTCGTATATATTTTGATACAAATTTTATACAAATTCATGTTATTTTATGAGTATTTGTAAAAAAATTTTCATACAAATTTAAATGTGTATTTTGTATATATATTTTTATAGAAATCTACGTTATTTTGTGTATTCGTATATATATTTTTAAACAAATTTACATAGTTTTATATGTATTTTGCATATCTATTTCAATACAAATTTACCTTAATGAATGTGCATTTTGTGTATTTATTTTAATACAAATTTAAATATTTTATATGTATTTTTGTATATATATATATATATATATATATATATATATATATATATATATATATATATATATATATATATATATATATATATATATATATATATATATATATATATATATATATATATATATATTTTCTAAATAATGCGTTATTTTATGGGTACTTTCCATCTTTATTTTCATACAATTTTTCATTATTTTATTAATATTCTGTGTATTTATTTTGATACGATTTTACCCTATTCTATTTGTGTTTTGTATATATTTCTTTCATTTTTATTTGCATTATTTAATGTGTATTTTGTATATATATTTTATACAAATTTACGTTATTTAAAGTATATTTGTTTATATATTTTCATTCAAATTTACATTATTTTATTTGTAATTTGTATATGTATTTCAATACAAATTTACCTAATCTTATGTGTATTTTGTATATTTATTTTCATACAAATTTTAATTATTTTTGTGTATTTTTGGATGTATTTTTTATATATTATTATAGAAAATTACGTTTTTTTATGTGTATTCGTATATATATTTTGAAATAAGTTTACCTTGTTTTATGTGTGTTTTGCATATCTAATTCAATACAAATTTACCATATTGTTTGTTCATTTTGTATTTTAATTTTAATACAAATTTAATTATTCTATGTGTATTTTTGTATGTGTTTTTATAAAAAATATGCTTTATTTTATATATATTTTGCATCTTTATTTTCTTACAAATTTACATTATTTTATTGACATTCTGTGTATTTATTTTGATACAATTTTACATTATTACATGTGTATTTTGTATATATATTTTATAAAAATGTAAGCTAAATTTAAATTGAAATATTTATACAAAATACATAAAATAATGTAAATTTGTATCAAAATATTTATACAAATACACATATAATAACGTAAAATTAAAAAAAATATATATGAGCAATATACACATTAAATAATGTAAATACGTATAAAAAAATATGTACAAAAAACACATATAATCATGTTATTCGTATCAAAATAAATAAACAAAATACCAATAAAATAATGTAAATTTGTGTGAGAAAACATATACAAAATACACATAAAATAATGCAAATTTCTATAAAAATATATGTACAAAAATGCACATAAAATAACGTAAATTTGCATAAAAATATATATACAAAACACACATTAGGTAATGTAAATGAGTAAAAAAATATGTATGCAAAATACCTATGAAATAATTTAAATTCGTATCGAATTAAATTAAGAAAATACCAATAACATAATGTAATTTTGGATGAAAATATATATAGAAAAAACATATAAAATAACCTAAATACAAATACAAATATACACTTAAAATAATTTAAAATTAAATGAAATAAATATAAAAAAATACATAAAATAAAGTAAATTTGTAATGAAATATATGTAAAAATACACATAAAATAAAATAAATTTGTATGAAAATATATATAAAAATACACATAAAATAACATGAATTTGTATAAAATTTGTATCAAAATATATACGAATACACACAATAAAATAACGTAATTTTTTATGAAAATATATATACAAAATACACATAAAATAATGTAAATACGTAGAAAAATATATATACAAAATACACATAAAATAATGTAAATACGTAGAAAAATATATATATATACAAAATACACATAAAATAATGTAAATATGTAAGGAAAATATATTCAAAATACACCTAGAATAATATAAAATTGTATCAATAAAAATGTACAGAATATCAATAAAGTGATGTAAAAATGAAAACAAAGATGTAAAATACCCATAAAACTACTCATTTAAAAAAAATATATATATATATATATATATATATATATATATATATATATATATATATATATATATATATATATATATATATATATATATATATATATATACAAAAATACACAAAAATAATTAAATTTGTATTGAAATAAATATACAAAATACACATACAATAAGATAAATTTTTATTGAAATAGATTTGCTAAATAAACATAAAATAATATAAATTTGTATCAAAACATATACGAATACACAAAATAAAATAATGTAAATTTTTTTGAAAATATATATAAAAAATACACATAAAATAATGTAACACGTAGAAAAATATATATTTAAAAAACACATAAAATAATGTAAATTCGTATCAAAATGAATAAACAAAATTCCAATAAAACAATGTATATTTGTAGGAAAATATATATAGAAAATACAAATAAAATAGCTAAAATTTGTATAAAAATATATACAAAAATACACAAAAAATGATATAATTTTTTTGAAAATAGATATGCAAACTACACATAAAATTAGGCAAATTTTAATTGAAATACATATACAAAATACACATTAACTTATGTAATATAAAATATATAAAAAATATAAACAAATACATATAAAATAACGTACAATTGCATTAAATATATATACAAAATATATATATTAAATAATGTAAATATGTATAAAAATAGATATACAAAACTCACATAGAATAATGTAAAATTGTTTAAAAAATAATAAACAGAATATAAATAAAATAATATAAATTTGAATGAAAATAAATATGCAAAATACCCATAAAATACAGCATATTTTTATAAAAATACATATACAAAAATACACATAACAATTTTCAATTTGTGTTAAAATTAATATACAAAATGCATATACAATAAGGTAAATTTGTATTGTAAAAATATGCAAAATACACATAAAACAGTGTCAATTTCTTTCAAAATCTATATACGAATACTTATAAATCAACGTAGATTTCCTTAGAAATATATATACAAAATATATATATATATATATATATATATATATATATATATATATATATATATATATATATATATATATATATATATATATATATATATATATATATATATATATATATATATATATATATATATATATATATATATATATATATATATATATATATATATATATATATATATATATATATATATATAAAATACACATTAAATAATGTAAATTCGCGTCAAAATAAATAAACAAAATATCAATAAAAGAATGTGTATTTGAATGAAGATAGATATACAATATACACATAAAATCACCTAAATTTGTATAAAACTATATACAAAAATACACAAAAATAATTTTAATTTGTATGAAAATAAATATACAAAATACACATAAAACTAGGTAAATTTGTATTGAAATACATTTACAAAATACACATAAAATAATGTAAATTTGAATAAAAAAAAACTTAAAATAACGTAAATTTGTATAAAATATATATATACAAAATACACATTAAATAATGTAAATATGTATAAAAAAACATATACAAAGCACAAATAAAATAATATAAAATCGTATCAAAATAAATACGAGGAATATTAATAAAATAATGTAAATTTGTATGAAAATTAAGATGCAAAATGCCCATAAAATAACGCACTTTTTATAAAAATATATATACCAAGACATAGAATAATATAATAACGCATATTTGCATAAAAATATATTTACAAAAATACACATGAAATAATTAAATTTGTTTTGAAATAAATATACAAAATGCACCTACAATAATGTAAATTTGTATTGAAATAGATATGCAAAATACACATCAATAATGTAAATTTGTATCAAAATATATATACGAATACATAAAATAGAGTAAATTTCTATGAAAATACACATACAAAAAACATATAAAATGATGTAAATAGTGTAAAAATATATATACCAAATACACCTGAGATAATGTAAATTCATATCATAATAAACAAAATTCCGATTAAAGAACGTATATTTGTAGGAAAATAAATATACAAAATACACATAAAATAAGGAAAATTTCTATGAAAATATATACAAAAATACTCAAAATTAATTTCAATTTCTATGAAAATAGATATACAAAATACACATATAATAAGTAAAATTTGTATTTAAATAGATGTACAAAATACACATAAACTAATGTAAATTTCTATGAAATTAAAACAAATTCACATAAAATAACGTACATTTGTATAAAATATATATACAAAATATACATAGAATAATGTAAAATCGTATCAAAATAAATACACAGAATATCAATGAAATAATGTAAATTTGTATGAAAATAAAGATGCAAAATTCCCATAAAATAAAGCATATTTTTATTAAATTACATATACAAAAATGCAAATAGAATAATTCAATTTGTATTAAAATTAATATACAAAATGCATATATAATAAGGTAAATCTGTATTGAAAGAATATGCAAAATAAACATAAAACAATGTATATTTGTTTCAAAATATATATACGAATACATATAAAATAACGTAGATTTCTATAGAAACATATTTACAAAAAATAGATGAAATGACGTAAATACGTATAAAAATATATATACACAATACACATTAAATAATGTAAATTCGTGTCAAAATAAATAAACAAAATATCAATAAAAGAATGTATATTTGTATGAAAATAGGTATACAAAATATACATTAAATATTGTAAATTTGTATAAAACTCTATACAAAAATACACAAAAAATAATTTAAATTTGTATGAAAATTAATATACAAAATACACATAAAATTAGGTAAATTTGTATTGAAATACATATACAAAATACACATATAATAATGTAAATTTGAATGAAAATATATAAACAAATACACTTAAAATAACGTAAATTTGTATGAAATATATATACAAAATACACATTAAATAATGTAAATATGTAATACAAAAGACAAATAGAATAATGTTAAATAGTATCAAAATAAATACACAGAATATTGATAAACTAATGTAAATTTGTATGAAAATACAGATACAAAATACCCATAAAACAACGCATTTTTTATGAAAATATGTATACTAAAATACACATAAAATGTTTAAATTTGAATTACAATAAATATACAAAATGCACATTCAATAAGGTAAAATTGTATTGAAATAGATATGCAAAATACATATAAAACAATGTAAATTTGTTTCAAAATATATATACGAATACACATAAATTAACGTAGAATTCTATAAAAATATATATACAAAATACACATAAAATGAAGTAAATACGTATAAGAAAATGTATACAAAATACACATAAAATAATGTAAATTCGTATCAAAATAAATAAACAAAATGCCAATAAAAGAATGTGTACTTGTATAAATATAAATATACAAAATACATATAAAATAACGTAAAATTGTATAAAACTATATTAAAAAATAAACAAAAATAATTAAATTTGTATAAAAATAGATATTACATGTGTTTCAATTAAAATTTGCCTAATTTTATGTGTAGTTTGCATATCTATTTTCAAACAAATTTATATTATTTTTGTGTATTTTTGTATATATTTTTATACAAATTTTAGCTATTTTATTTGTATTGTGTATATATATTTTCCTACAAATATACATTCTTTTATTAGAATTTTTTTATTCATTTTGATACGAATTTACTTTTTTTGATGTGTATTTTAAATATGTATTTTTCTACGTATTTACATTATTTTATGTATATTTTGTATATATATTTTCATAAAAATTATTTTATTTTGTATATTCGTATATGCTTTGATACAAATTTATAATATTTTATGTGTATTTAGCATATCTATTTCAATAAAAATCTATCTTATTGTATGTGTATTTTGTATATTTATTTTAATACAAATTTAATTATTGATGTGTATTTTTGTATATATATTATTTTTAAATAAGTAATTTTATGGGTATTTTACATCTTTGTTTTCATTTTTACATTACTTTATTGATATTCTGTACATTTATATTGATACAATTTTACATTATTCTAGGTGTATTTTGTATATGTTTTCCTTACATATTTACATTATTTTATGTGTATTTTGTATATATATTTTTCTACGTATTTACATAATTTTATGTGTATTTTGTATATATATTTTCATAAAAAATTATGTTATTTTATTGTGTGTATTCGTATATATTTTGATGCAAATTTTATACAAATTCATGTTATTTTATGTGTATTTGTATATATATTTTCATACAAGTTTATATTATTTTATGTGTATTTTTACATATATTTCATTACAAATTTACCTTATTTTATGTTAATTTTTTTATATTTATTTCATTTAATTTTAAATTATTTTATGTGTATATTTGTATTTGTATTTAGGTTATTTTATATGTATTTTCTATATATATTTTCATCCAAAATATTTGTATATATATTTTCATACAAGTTTATTATATTTTATGTGTATTTTTACATATATTTCATTACAAATTTACCTTATTTTATGTTAATTTTTTTATATTTATTTCATTTAATTTTAAATTATTTTATGTGTATATTTGTATTTGTATTTAGGTTATTTTATATGTATTTTCTATATATATTTTCATCCAAAATTACATTATTTTAATGGTATTTTCTTAATTTAATTCGATACGAATTAAGATTATTTCATAGGTATTTTGTATACATATTTTTTTACTCATTTACATTATCTAATGTGTGCTTTGTATATATATTTTTATGCAAATTTACTTTATTTTATGTGCATTTTTGTACATATATTTTGATAGAAATTTCCGTTATTTTATGTGTATTTTGTATATGTTTTCTCACACAAATTTACATTATTTTATTGGTATTTTGTTTATTTATTTTGATACGAATTACATGATTATATGTGTATTTTGTACATATTTTTTTATACGTATTTACATTATTTAAAGTGTATTTTGTTCATATATTTTTTAAAAAATTTACTTTATTATATGTGTATTTGTATTAATATTTTGATACAAATTTATATTATTTTATGTATTTTGTATATATATTTCAATTCAAATTTAGCATACATTTTTAAAAAATATATATACAAAATGCACATGGAATAATGTAAAATTGTATCAAAATAAATACACAGAATGTCAATAAAATAATGTAAATTTGTATGAAAATAAAGATGCAAAATACCCATAAAAATAAAGCATATTTTTATAAAAATATATATACAAAAATACACATAGAATAATTAAATTTGTATTAAAATTATTATACAAAATGAACAAACAATATGGTAAATTTGTATTGATAAAGATATGCAAAACACACAAAAAACAAGGTAAATTTATTTCAAAATATATATACGAATACACATAAAAAAACGTAATTTTCTCTAAAAATATATATAAAAAATACATACAAAAATACACAAAAATAAATTAGATTTGTATGAAAATAAATATACAAAATACTCATAAAATTAGGTAAATTTGTATTGAAATATATATACAAAATATACATATAATAATGTAAATTTGAATGAAAATATATAAACAAATACACTTTAAATAACGTAAATTTATATAAAATACATATACAAAATACACATTAAATAATGCAAATATGAATGAAAAAAATATATACAAAACACAAATAGAATAGGGTAAAATCGTATCAAAATAATTACACAGAATATCAATAAAATAATGTAAATTTGTATGAAAATAAAGATGCAAAATACCCATATAATACCGCATATTTGTTTAAAAATATATATACAAAAATACACATAAAATAATTAAATTTGTATTAAAATAAATATACAAAAGGCACATACAATAAAGAAAATTTGTATTGAAATAGATATGCAAAATACTCATAAATAATGTAAATTTGTATCAAAATATATATACGAATACACATAAAATAGAGTAAATTTCTATGAAAATATATATTCAAAATACATATAAAATTATGTAAATAAGTATAAAAATATATATATCAAATACACCTAAAATAATGAAAATTCGTATCAAAATAAATAAACAAAAATCCGATAAAAGAATGTATATTTGTAGGAAAATAAATATACAAAATACACATGAAATTACGGAAATTTGAATAAAAATATATATATAAATACACAAAATTCACTTCAATTTGTATGAAAATAGATATACAAAATACACATATAATTAGTTAAATTTGCATTTAAATACATGTACAAAATACACATAAAATAATGTAAATTTGTATGAAATGAAAACAAATTCACATAAAATAATGTACATTTGTATGAAATATATATACAGAATATACATAGAATAATGTAAAATCGTATCAAAATAAATACACAGAATATCAATAAATAATGTAATTTTGTATGAAAATAAAGAAGCAAAATACCCATAAAATAAAGCATATTTTTATAAAAATACATATACAAAAATACACATAGAATAATTAAATTTGTATTAAAACTACTATACAAAATGCACGTACAATAAGGTAAATTTGTATTGAAAAAATATGCTAAATGCACATAAAACAATGTATATTTGTTTCAAAATACATATACGAATACACATAAAATAACGAATATTTTTATAGAAATATATATACAAAATACACATGAAATGACGTAAATACGTATAAAAATATATATACACAATATACATTAAATAATGTAAATTCGCATCAGAATAAATATCAATAAAAGAATGTGTATTTGTATGAAAATAGATATTCAAAATACACTTAAAATATTGTAAATTTGTATAGAACTCTATACAAAAATACACAAAAAATAATTTAAATTTGTATAAAAATATATACACAAAATACAAATAAAATTAGGTAAATTTCTATTGAAATACATACACAAAATACACATAAAATAATGTATATATGAATGAAAATATATAAAGAAATACTCTTAAAATGACGTAAATTTGTATGAAATATATATAGAAAATACACATTAAATATTTATTTTATGTGTAAATTTGTATTTGTAAATACGTAGAAATAAGTACAAAAATACGTAGAAAAATATATATACAAAATACACCTAAAATAAAGTAAATTCGTATCAAAATAAATAAACAAAACTATAATAAAAGAATGTATATTTGTAGGAACATATATTTTCAAAATACAAATAAAATAACTAAAATTTATATAAAAATAAATACAAAAATACACAAAAATAATTTAAATTTGTTTGAAAATAGATATGCAAAATACACATAAAGTTAGGCAAATTTGTATTGAAATACATATACAAAATACACCTAAAATAATGTAAATTTGTATGAAAATATATAAACAAATACACATAAAATAACGTAAATTTGGATAAAATATATATACAAAATATATATTAAATAATGTAAATATGTATAAAAAAATATATAGGCTATACAAAATACACATAGAATAATGTTAAATCGTATCAAAATAAATAAACAGAATATCAATAAAATAATTTAAATTTGCATGAAAATAAAGTGCAAAATACCCATATAATAACGCATATATGCATAAAAATATATATACTAAAATACACATGATATAATTAAATTTGTATTGAAATAAATATACAAAATGCATATACAATAAAGTAAATTTGTATTGAAATACATATGAAAACTACACATCAATAATGTA
Organism: Eriocheir sinensis; assembly: GCF_024679095.1. NCBI lineage: Eukaryota > Metazoa > Arthropoda > Malacostraca > Decapoda > Varunidae > Eriocheir > Eriocheir sinensis. The sequence goes on along the minus strand of NW_026111743.1, from coordinate 1,171,417 downwards.
AATTGTATCAAAATATATATATACGAATACACATAAAATAGAGTAAATTTATATGAAAATATACATACAAAATACATGTAAAATGATGTAAATAGTATAAAAATATATATACGAAATACACCTAAAATAATGTAAATTCGTATCAAAATAAACAAACAAAATTCCGATAAAAGAACGTATATTTGTAGGAAAATAAATATACAAAATACACATAAAATAACGAAAATTTGTATAAAAATATACACACAAAAAAAATCAATTTTTATGAAAATTGATATACAAAATACACATTAGTTAAATTTGTCTTTAAATACATGTACAAAATACACATAAAATAATGAAAATTTGTATGAAATGAAAACAAATACACATAAAATAACGAACATTTATATTAAATATATAACAAAATACACATAGAATAATGTAAAATCGTATCAAAAATAAATAAACAGAATATTAATAAAATAATGTAAATTTGTATGATAATTAAGACGCAAAATACCCATAAAATAACGTATTTATTTATAAAAATATATAAAAAAAAATACACATATAATATTAAAATTTGTATTAAAATAAATATAAAAAATGCACATACAATAAGGTTAATTTGTATTGAAATAGATATGCAAAATACATATAAAACAATGTAAATTTGTTTCAAAATATATATACGAATACACATAAAATAAAGTAGATTTCTATAAAAATATATACAAATTACACATAAAATGAATTAAATACCTATAAAAAAATGAATACAAAACACACATAAAATCATGTAAAATCGTATCAAAATAAATAAACAAAATACCAATAAAACTATATACAAAAATACACAGAAATAATTAAATTTGTATGAAAATAGATATACAAAATACAGCTAAAATAAGCTAAATTTGAATTGAAATGTATATACAAAATACATAAAATAATGTAAATTTGTATCAAAATATTTATACAAATATATATAATAACGTAGATTTGTTTAAAAATATATAAACAAAATACACATTAAGTAATGTAAATACGTATAAAAAATATGTACAAAATACACATATAATCATGTAATTCGTATCAAAATAAATAAACAAAATAGCAATAAAATAATGTAAATTTGTATGAGAAAACATATACAAATAACGCAAATTTCTATAAAAATATATGTACAAAAATGCACATAAAATAAAGTAAATTTGCATAAAAATATATATACAAAACACACATTAAATAATGTAAATGCGTACATAAAATAACCTAAATTTGTATAAAATTATATACAAAAATTCACAAAAATAATTTAAATTTGTATGAAAAGAAATATACAAAATACACATAAAATTAGGTAAATTTATATTGAAATACATATACAAAATACACATCAAATAATGTAAATTTGAATGAAAATATATAAACAAATACACTTAAAATAAAGTAGATTTGTATAAAATATATATGCAAGATACACATTGAATAATGTAAATGTGTATAAAAAAAATATATACAAAAAACAAATAGAATATTGAAAAATTGTATCAAAATAGATACACATAATATCAATAAAATAATGTAAATTTGTATGAAAATAAAGGTGCAAAATTCCCATAAAATATCGCATGTAAATTTGTTTCAAAATATATATACGAATACACATAAAATAACGTAGATTTCTATAGAAATATATATACAAAATACATATGAAATTATGTAAATACGAATAAAAATATATATACAAAATAAATATTAAATAATGTAAATTCGTGTCAAGATAAATAAACAAAATATCATGAAAAGAATGTGTATTTGTATGAAAATAGATAATAGATAATAAATTTGTATAAAATATATATGGAAGATACACATTAAATAATGTAAATATGTATAAAAAAAAGTATACACAAAAAACAAATAGAATAATGTAAAATCGTATCAAAATAAATACACCAAATATTAATAAAATAATGTAAATTTTTATGATAATAAAGATACAAAATTCCCATAAAATAGCGCATTTCTTATAAAAATATAAATACCAAAATACACATCAAATATTTAAATTTGTATTAAAATACATATACAAAATGCATATACAATAAAGTAAATTTGTATTGAAAGAGATATGCAAAAATACATATAAAGCAATGTAAATTTGTTTCAAAATATATATAAGAATACACATAAAATAACGTAGATTTCTATAAAAATATATATACAAAATACACATAAATTTAAGTAAATACGTATAAAAAAATGTATACAAAATACACATAAAATAATGCAAATTCGAATTAAAATAAATAAAAAAATACCAATAAAAGAATGTGTATTTGGATAAATATAAATATACAAAATACACATACAAAATAAACATAAAATAAGGTAAATTTGTAATAAAATATATGTACACAATACACAAAAAATAGTGTAAATTTATTTGAAAATATATATACAAATACACATAAAATACCATGAATATGTGTAAAAATATATATTCAAAATAAATATTAAATAATGTAAATGCGTATAAAAATATATATACAAAGTACATATAAAATAATGTAAATTCGTATCAATATAAATCAACAAAACACCAATAAAATAATATATATTTGAGTGAAAATAAATTTACAAAATACACATAACGTAACTAAAATTTGTATTAAAATATATACAAAAAACATACAAATAATTTGAGTTTGTATGAAAAAAAATATACAAAATACACATAAAACTAGGTAAATATCTTTTGAAATACATATACAAAATACACATAAAATAATGTAAATTTGTATAAAACTATATACAATAATACACAAAAATAATTTAAATTTGTATGAAAATAAATATACAAAATACACATAAAATTAGGTAAATTTGTATTGAAATAAATATACAAAATACACATAAAATAATGTAGATTTGAATGAAAATATATAAAGAAATACACTTAAATTAACGTAAATTTGTATAAAATATATATACAAAATACTCATTAAGTAATGTAAATATGTATAAAAAAAAATATTTACAAAACACAAATAGAATAATGTAAAATCGTATCAAAATAAATACACAGAATGTTAATAAAATAATGTAGATTTGTATGAAAATTAAGATGCAATATAAATATTAAATAACGCATTTTTTATTAAAATATATTACCAAAATACACATAAAATATTTGAATTTCTATTAAAATAAAAATACAAAATGAACATACAATAAGGTAAATTTGTATTGAAATAGATATACAAAGTAAATATAAAACAATATAAATTTGTTTCAATATATATATACGAATACACATAAAATAACGTAGATTTCAATAAAAATATAAATACAAAATACACATAAAATGAAGGAAATACATATAAAAAAATGTATACAAAATACTCTTAAAATAATGTAAATTCGTATCAAAATAAATCAACAAAATACCAATAAAAAAATGTGTATTTGTATAAATATAAATATTCAAAATACACATAAAATAACGTAAATTTATATAAAACTATATACAAAAATACACAGAAGTAATAAAATTTGTAAGAAAATAGATATACAAAATACACACAAAATAAGCTAAATTTGAATTGAAATATATATATACAAAATACATAAAATAATGTAAATTTGTATCAAAATATTTAAACAAATACATATAAAATCACTTAAATTTGTCTAAAAATATATAAACAAAATACACATTAAATAATGTAAATACGTATAAAAAAATATGTACAAAATACACATATAATCATGTAATTCGTATCAAAATAAATAAACAAAATACCAAGAAATTAATGTAAATTTGTATGAGAAAACATCTACAAAATACACATAAAATAACGCAAATTTCTATAAAAATATATGTACAAAAATGCATATAAAATAAAGTAAATTTGCATAAAAATATATATACAAAAAACACATTAAATAATGTAAATGCGTATAAAAATATGTATACAAAATACCTATGAAATAATCTAAACTCGTATCGAATTAAATTTACAAAATATCAATAAAATAATGCAATTTTAGATGAAATTGTATAGGGAAAAAACACATAAAATAATAATGTAAATTTGTATCAAAATATATACGAATACACACAATAAAATAACGTAAATTTTAATGAAAATATGTATACAAAATACACAAAAAATAATGTAAATACGTAGAAAAATATATATACAAAATACACATAAAATAATGTAAATTCGTATTAAAATAAATAAACAAAATTACACTAAAAGAATGCATATTTGTAGGAATATATATATACAAAATACAAATAAAATAACTAAAATTTGTATAAAAATATATACAAAAATACACAAAAATAGTTTAAATTTGTTTGAAAATAGATATGCATAATACACATGAAATTAGGCAAATGTGTATTGAAATAGATATACAAAATACACATAAAATAATGTAAATTTGTATAAAAATATATAAACAAATACACATAAAATAAAGTAAATTTCATTAAAATATATATACATAATATACATTAAATAATGTAAATATGTATGAAATATATATACAAAGAACACATAGAATATTGCAAAATCGTATCAAAATAAATAAACAGAATATCAATAAAATAATGTAAATTTGTATATGAAAATAAAGATGCAAAATACCGATAAAATAAAGCAAATTTTAATAGAAATACATATACAAAAATACACTTTGAATAATTAAATTTGTATTAAAATTAATATACAAAATGCACATACAATAAGGTAAATTTGTATTGAAAAAATATGCAAAATACAAATAAAACTGTAAATTTGTTTGAAATATATATACGAATACACATAAAATAACGTAGATTTCTATAGAAATATATGTACAAAATACACACGAAATGATGTAAATACGTATAAAAATATATATACAAAATACACATTGAATAATGTAAATTCGCTTCAAAATAAATAAACAAATATCAATAAAAGAATGTGTATTTGTATGAAAAACGATATACAAAATACATATAAAATAACCTAAATTTGTATAAATCTAAATACATAAATACACACAAAAAAAAATTAAATTTGTATGAAAATAAATATACAAAATACACATGAAATTAGGTAAATTTGTATTTAAATACATATACAAAATACACTTAAAATATTGTAAATTTGAATGAAAATATATAAACAAATACACTTAAAATAATGTAAATTTGTATAAACTATATATCAAAATATACATTAAATAATATAAATATATATAAAAAAAAAATATATACAAAACACAAATAGAATAATATAAAATCGTTTAAAAATAAATACACAGAATATTAATAAAATAATGTAAATTTGTATAAAAATTAAGATGCAAAATACCCATAAAATAACGCTTTTTTTTTATAAAAATATATATAACAAAATACACATAAAATATTTGAATTTGTATTAAAATAAATATACAAAAGCACATACAATAAGGTAAATTTTGATCGAAATAGATATGCATAATACATATAAAACAATGTAAATTTGTTTCAAAATATATATACGAATACACATAAAATAACGAAGATTTCTATAAAAATATATATACAAAATACACATAAAATTAAGTAAATACATATAAAAAAATGTAAACAAAATACACATCAAATAATGTAAATTCGAATCAAAATAAATAAAAAAAATACCAATAAAAGAATGTGTATTTGTATAAATATAAATGTACAAAATACACATACAAAATAAACATAAAATAAGGTAAATTTGAAATGAAATATATGTACAAAATACACATAAAATAATGTAAAATTATATGAAAATATATATACAACTACACATAAAATACTATGCATTTGTATAAAAATATATATTCAAAATAAATATTAAATAATGTAAATGCGTATAAAAATATATATACAAAGTATATATAAAATAATGAAAATTCGTATCAATATAAATCAACAAAATACCAATAAAATAAAATATATTTGAATGAAAATAAATTTACAAAATACACATAACATAACTAAAATTTGTATTGAAATATATACAAAAATACATAAAAATAATTTGAGTTTGTATGAAAATAGATATACAAAATACACATAACACTAGGTAAATTTCTTTTGAAATATATATACAAAATACCCATAAAATATTGTAAATTTGTGTCAAAATATGTAAAAAATACACATAGAATAATGTGAAATCGTATCAAAATGAATGAGCAGAATATCAATAAAATAATGTAAATTTGTATGAAAATAAAGATGCAAAATACCCATAAAATAAAGCATATTTTTATAAAAATATATATACAAAAATACACATAGTATAATTAAATTTCTTTAAAATTAATATACAAAATGCATATAGAATAAGGTAAATTTGTATTAAAAAAATATGCAAAATACATATAAAAGTGTAAATTTGTTTAAAAATGTATATACGAATACACATAAAATAACGTAGATTTCTATAGAAATATATATACAAAATACACATGAAATGATATAAATAAGTATAAAAATATATATACGAAATACACATTAAATAATGTAAATTCGGGTCAAAATAAATAAACAAAATATCAATAAAAGAATGTGTATTTGTATGAAAATAGATATACAAAATACACATGAAATAACCTAAATTTGTATAAAACTATATACAAAAATACACAAAAATAATTTAAATTTTTATGAAAATAAATATACAAAATACATATAAAATTAGGTAAATATGTATTGAAATACATATACAAAATACACATAAAATAATGGAAATTTGAATGAAAATATATAAACATATACACTTAAAATAACGTAAATTTGTATCAAATATATATACAAAATACACATTAAATGATGTAAATATGTATAAAAAATATATATATACAAAACACAAATAGAATAATGTAAAATCGTATAAAAAATAAATACAAAGAATATTAATAAAATAATGTAAATTTGTATGCAAATAAAGATGCAAAATAGCCATAAAATAACGCATTTTTTATAAAAATATATATACCAAAATACACATAAAATATTAAAATTTGTATTAAAATAAATATAAAAAATGCACATACAATAAGGTAAATTTGTATTGAAATAGATATGCAAAATACATATAAAACAATGTAAATTTGTTTCAAAATATATATACGAATACACATAAAATAACGTAGATTTCTATAAAATATATACAAAATACACATAAAATGAAGTAAATACGTATAAAAAAATGAATACAAAATACACATAAAATAATGTAAAATCGTATCAAAATAAATAAACAAAATACCAATAAAAGAATGTGTATTTGTATAAATATAAATATACAAAATACACATAAAATATCGTAAATTTGTATAAAACTATATACAAAAATACACAGAAGTAATTAAATTTGTATGAAAATAGATATACAAAATACAGCTAAAATAAGCTAAATTTGAGTTGAAATGTACATACAAAATACATAAAATAATGCAAATTTGTATCAAAATACTTATACAAATACATATAATAACGTAGATTTGTTTAAAAATATATAAACAAAACACACATTAAGTAAAGTAAATACGTATAAAAAATATGTACAAAATACACATATAATCATATAATTCGTGTGAAAATAAATAAACAAAATAGCAATAAAATAATGTAAATTTGTATGAGAAAACATATACAAATAATGCAAATTTTTATAAAAATATATGTACAAAAATGCACATAAAATAAATTAATTTGCATAAAAATATATATACACAACACACATTAATTAATGTAAATGCGTACATAAAATAACATAAATTTGTATGAAACTATATGCAAAAATACACAAAAATAATTTTAATTTGTATGAAGATGCAAAATACCCATAAAATAAAGCATATGTTTATAAAAATACTGATACAAAAGTACACATCCAATAATTAAATTTGTATTAAAATTAATATACAAAATGCGTATATAATAAGGTAAATTTGTATTAAAAAAAAAGCAACATACACGTTTACTCATACAAATTTATATTATTTTATTGGTATTTTGTATATTTATTTTGATACGAATTACATGATTATATGTGTATTTTGTACATATTTTTATATACGTATTTACATTATTTAATGTGTATTTTGTTTATATATTTGCATACAAATTTACGTTATTATATGTGTATTTGTATAAATATTATGATACAAATTTACTTTATTTCATGTATTTTGTATATATATTTAAATTTAAATTTAGCTTATTTTGTGTGTATTTTGTATATCTATTTTCATACAAATTTAATTACTTCTTTGTATTTTTGTATATAGTTTTATACAAATTTACGTTATTTATATTTATACAAATACACATTCTTTTATTAGTATTTTGTTTATTTATTTTGATACGAATTTACATTATTTTATGTGTATTTTGTATATATATTTTATGTGTATTTTGAATATATATTTTTATAGAAATCTAAGTTTTTTTATGTGTATTCGTATATATATATTTTGAAACAAATTTATATTGTTTTACATGTATTTTGCATATCTCTTTCAATACAAATTTATCGTATTGTATGTGCATTTTGTATATTTATTTTAATACAAATTCAAATATTGTATGAGTGTTTGGTATATATATTTTTATAAAAAATGCGTTATTTTATGGGTATTTTGCATCTTAATTTTCATACAAATTTACATTATTTTATTAATATTCTGTGTATTTATTTTGATACGATTTTACATTATTCTATTTGTGTTTTGTATATATTTTTTTCTACATATTTACATTATTTAATGTGTATTTTGTATATATATTTTAAAAAAATTTACGTTATTTTAAGTGTATTTGTTTATATATTTTCATTCAAATTTACCTAATTTTATGAGTATTTTGTATATGTATTTCAATACAAATTTACCTAATTTTATGTGTATTTTGTATATTTCTTTTCATACAAATTTAAATTATTTTAGTGTATTTTTGTATTTAGTTTTATACAAATTTAGGTTATTTTATGTACGCATTTACATTATTTAATGTGTGTTTTGTATATATATTTTTATGCAAATTTATTTATTTTATGTGCATTTTTGTACATATATTTTTATAGAAATTTGCGTTATTTTATATATATATATATATATATATATATATATATATATATATATATATATATATATATATATATATATATATATATATATATATATATATATATATATAATTTTATTTTTTTTACAGCTAAGGAGACAGCTCAAGGGCGCAAAAAAAAAGAAAAAAGGCCCGCTACTCACTGCTCCCGAACAGAGGTTAATTTCGGTAGGAGAGGTGTCCTGATACCCTCCTCTTGAAAGAGTTCAAGTCGTAGGCAGGAGGAAATACAGATGAAGGAAGATTGTTCCAGAGTTTACCAGCGTGAGGGATGAAAGAGTGAAGATGCTGGTTAACTCTTGCATAAGGGGTTTGGACAGTATAGGGATGAGCATGAGTAGAAAGTCGAGTGCAGCGGGGCCGCGGGAGGGGGGGAGGCATGCAGTTAGCAAGTTCAGATGAGCAGTCAGCGTGGATATATCGATAGAAGATAGAAAGAGAGGCAACATTGCGGCGGAATTTAAGAGTTAGAAGACTATCAGTATGAGGAGGAGAGCTGATGAGACGAAGAGCCTTAGCCTCCACTCTGTCCAGAAGAGCTGTGTGAGTGGAGCCCCCCCACACATGAGATGCATACTCCATACGAGGGCGGACAAGGCCCCTGTATATGGACAGCAACTGTGCTGGGGAGAAGAACTGGCGGAGACGGTACAGAACGCCCAGCCTTGAGGAAGCTGATTTAGTAAGAGATGAGATATGAAGTTTCCAGTTAAGATTTTGAGTTAAGGATAGACCGAGGATGTTTAGTGTTGAGGAAGGTGATAGCTGGGTGTTGTCAAAGAATAGGGGATAGTTGTTTGGAAGATTGTGTCGAGTGGATAGGTGGAGAAACTGTGTTTTTGAGGCGTTGAAGGACACCAGGTTCTTCTTGCCCCAATCGGAAATAATAGTAAGGTCTGAGGCTAAGCATTCTGCAGCCTCCAGCCTTGAGTCGTTAAGTTCCTGAAGGGTGGGTCTTCTATTAAAAGAAGTTGAATAATGCAGAGTGGAATCATCGGCGTAGGAATTTGTATATGTTTTCTCATACAAATTTACATTATTTTATTGCTATTTTGTTTATTTATTTTGATACGAATTACATGATTATATGGGAATTTTGTACATATTTTTTTATACGTATTTACATTACTTAATGTGTATTTTGTTTATATATTTTTAAACAAATTTACGTTCTTATATGTATTTGTTTAAATATTTTGATACAAATTTACATAATTTTATGTATTTTGTATATACATTTCAATTCAAATTTTGCTTATTTTATCTGTATTTTGTATATCTATTTTCATACGAATTTAATTACTTCTGTGTATTTTTTTATATAGTCTTATACAAATTTACGTTATTTTATGTGTATTTTGTATATTTATATTTATACAAATACACATTCTTTTATTGGTATTTTGTTTATTTATTTTGATACGAATTTACATTATTTTATGTGTATTTTTTATGCATTTTCTTATACGTATTTACTTCATTTTATGTGTATTTTGTATATATATTTTTATAGAAATCTACGTTATTTTATGTCTATTCGTATAAATATTTTGAAACAAATTTACATTGTTTTATATGTATTTTGCATTTATTTTGATACGATTTTACATTGTTCTATGTGTATTTTGAATATATTTTATTTTACATATTTACATTATTTAATGTGCATTTTCTCTATATATTTTATACAAACATACGTTACTTGATGTCTATTTGTTTATATATTTTCATACAAATTTACATTATTTTATGTGTATTTTGTAAATGTATTTCAATACAAATTTAACTAATTTTATGCGGATTTTGTATATCTATTTTCATACAAATTGAAATTATTTTTGTGTTTTTTGTATGTATTTTAATACGAATTTTAGGTTTTTTATATATTATTTTGTATATTGATTTTCCTACATATATACATTCTTTTATTGAAATCTATTTTATTGAATTTGATACGAATTTACCTTATTTTAGGTGTATTTTGTATATATATTTTTATACGTATATACATCATTTTATGTGTATTTTTTATATATATTTTCATAGAAATTTACGCTATTTTATGTGTTTTCGTATATATATTTTAATACAAATATACATTATATGATGTGTATTTTGCTTATCTATTTCAATACAAATTTACCTTATTGTATGTGCATTTTGTATCTTTATTTTAATACAAATCTAATTATTTTATGAGTATTTTTGTATATATATTTTTATACAAATATCCGTTATTTCATGGGTATTTTGCATATTTATTTTCATAGAAATTTACATTATTTTATTCATATTCTGTTCATTTATTTTGATACGATTTTACATTATTTTATGTGTATTTTGTATATATTTTTTTATAAATTTTTCCTTTTTTTAATGTGTATTTTGTATATATGTTTGATACAAATTTACGTTACGTTACGTTACGTTACGTTACGTTACGTGTATTTCTTGATATATGTTGATATAAATTTACAATATCTTTTGATTATTTTGTATATATATTTCAAAAGAAATTTACCTAGTTTTATGTGTATTTTGTATATCTATTTTCATACAAATTCAAATTATTTCTGGGTATTTTTTATATATTTTAATGCAAATTTTACTTATGTTATGTGTATTTTGTAAATTTATTTTCATTCAGGTATATATTATTTTATTGGTATTTTGTTCATTTATTTTGATAAGAATTTACATTATTTTATATGTACTTTGTATATATATTTTTATACATTATTTACTGTTTATTTTGAATATATATATTTTTATACTAATTCATGTTATTTTATGTGCATTTGTATATATATTTTTATACAAATTTATATTATTTTATGTGTATTTTGTACATATATTTCATTACAAATTTACCTTATTTTATGTGTATTTTAATATTTATTTTATTCAATTTTAAATTATTTCATGTGTATATTTGAATTTTTATTTAGGTTATTTTATGTGCATTTTCTATATATATTTTCATCCAAAATTCCATTATTTTTTTGGTATTTTGTTAATTTAATTCGATACGAGTTTAGATTATTTCATTGGTATTTTGTATTCATATTTTCATACGCATGTACATTATTTAATGTGTGTTTTGTATATATTTTTATGCAAATTTACTTTATTTTATGTGCATTTTTGTACATATATTTTTAGAAAAATTTGCGTTATTTTATGTGTATTTTGTATATGTTTTCTCATACAAATTTACATTATTTTAATGGTATTTTGTTTATTTATTTTCATACGAATTACATTATTATATGTGTATTTTGTACAAATTTTTTTTATACGTATTTATATTATTTAATGAGTATTTTGTTTATATATTTTTATACAAATCCACTTTATTAAATGTGTATTTTTATAAATATTTTTATACAAATTTACATTATCTTATGTACTTTGTATATATATTTCAATTCAAATTTAGCTTATTTTATGTGTATTTTTTATATTCATTTTCATACAAATTTAATTACTTCTGTGTATTTTTGTGTATAGTTTTATACAAATTTACGTTATTTAATGTGTATTTTGTATATTTATATTTATACAAATACACATTCTTGTATTGGTATTTTGTTTATTTATTTTGATACGAATTTACATTATTTTATGTGTATTTTGTATACATTTTTTTATACGTATTTACTTAATTTTATGTTTATTTTGTATATATATTTCTTATAGAAATCTACCTTATTTTATGTGTATTCGTATATATATTTTGTAACAAATTTACATTGTTTATATGTATTTTGCATATCTATTTAAATACAGATTTACATTATTGTAAGTGCATTTTGTATATTTATTTTAATACAAATTCAATTATTTTATGTGTATTTTGGTATATATATTTTTATAAAAAATGCGTTATTTCATGGATATTTTGCATTTTAATTTTCATTCAAATTTACATTATTTTATTAACATTCTGTGTATTTATTTTGATACGATTTTACATTATTCTATTTGTGTTTTGTATATATTTTTTATGTATATTTATATTATTTAATGTGTATTTTGTATATATATTTTATACAAATTTACATTATTTTAATTGTATTTGTTTATATATTTTCATTCAAATTTACATTATTTTGAGTGTATTTTGTATATGTATTTAAATACAAATTTTAATTATTTTTGTGTATTATTGTATATAGTTTTATACAAATTTAGGTTAATTCATGTGTATTTTGTGTATCTATTTTCATACAAATACACATTCTTTTATTGATATTTTGTTTATTTATCTTGACGCGAATTTACATTATTTAATGTGTATTTTCTATATATATTTTTATACGTATTTACTTCATTTCATGTGTATTTTGTATATATATTTCTATAGAAATCTACGTTATTTTATGTGTATTCGTATACATATTTTGAAATAAATTTACACTGTTTTATGTGTATTTTGCATATTTTTTCCTTATTTCCCTTATTGTATGTGCTTTTTAAATATTAATTTTAATACAAATTTAATTATTCTATGTGTATTTTTGTATATGAATTTTTATTAAAATGTGCTTTATTTTATGGGTATTTTGCATCTTTATTTTCATACAAATTTACATTATTTTATTGATATTCTGTGTATTTATTTTGATTCGATTTAACATTATTCTATGTGTATTCTGTATTTTGTATACATTTTTTTATACGTATTTACTTCATTTCATGTGTATTTTGTATATATATTTTCATAGAAATCTACGTTATTTTATGTGTATTCGTATATATATTTTGAAACAAATTTACATTGTTTTATATGTATTTTGCATATCTATTTCAATACAAATTTAAATTAGTGTATGTGTATTTTGTATATTTATTTTAATACAAATTTAAATTTTCTATGTGTATTTTGGTATATCTATTTTTTTTTTAAATGCGTTATTTTATGGGTATTTTTCTTCTTTATTTTCATACAAACTTACTTTAATTTATTAATATTCAGTGTATTTATTTTGATACGATTTTACATTATTCTATTTTTGTTATTTATATATTTACATTATTTAATTTGTAATATATATATATATATATATATATATATATATATATATATATATATATATATATATATATATATATATATATATATATATATATATATATATATATATATATATATAAACAAAATATTGATAATAGAATCTGTATTTGTATGAAAATAGATATGCAAAATACACATAAAATAACATAATTTGTATATATATATACAAAATACACAAAAACAATTTAAACATGTATGCAAATAAATATACAAAATACATAAAATTAGGTAAATTTTATATATATATATATATATATATATATATATATATATATATATATATATATATATATATATATATATATATATATATATATATATATATATATATATATATATATATATATATAACAAACGCTTGTGCCAGGAATCGATCCCGTACTTTCTGAATAGAAATCAAGGCGCATACCAACCATGCCACCTGATGAGCTAAAAGACTTCACGCCAGAGGTTGCATTTAAGCAATAACCTGACCCCCACCCTCTTACAGGAATGAAAGGTAAAAGTCCACTCACGCTCAGGGCAGTCGGAAAGAATTTTAATCAATCCCAGACGACACAACGCCGTGGTATATATATATATATATATATATATATATATATATATATATATATATATATATATATATATATATATATATATATATATATATATATATATATATATATATATATATATATATATATATATATATATATATATATATATATATATATATATATATATATATATATATATATATATATATATATATATATATATATATATATATATATATATATATATATATATATATATATATATATATATATATATATATATATATATATATATATTATACAAATTTACGTTATTTTAAGTGTATTTGTTAATGTATTTTCATTCAAATTTACATTATTATATGTGTATTTTGTATACGTATTTCAACACAAATTTACCTAATTTTATGTGTATTTTGTATATTTATTTGCATACATGTTTAAATTATTTTTGTGTATCTTTGTATATATTTTTATACAAATTAAGGTTATTTTATGTGTATTTTGCATATCTATTTTCATACAAATACACATTCTTTTATCGATATTTTGTTTATTTATTTTGACGCGAATTTACATTATTTAATGTGTATTTTGTATATATATTTTTATACGTATTTACATCATTTCATGTGTATTTTGTATATATATTTCTATAGAAATCTACGTTATTTTATGTGAGTTCGTATATATATTTTGAAACAAATTTACACTGTTTTAAGTGTATTTTGCATATTTTTTCAATACAAATTTACCTTATTGTATATGCATTTTGTATATTAATTTTAAGACAAATTTAATTATTCTATTTGTATTTTTGTATATGTATTTTTATAAAAATATACTTTATTTTATGGGTATTTTGCATCTTTATTTTCATACAAATTTACATTATTTTATTGATAGTCTGTGTATTTATTTTGATACGATTTTTCATTATTCTATGTATATTTTGTATATAAATTTTATACAAATGAATGTTATTTTATGTGTATTAATTTTCATTTCATACAAATTTACATTATTTTATATGTATTTTGTACATGTATTTAAATACAAATTTAACTAATTATATATATATTTTGTATATATATTTTAATACAAATTGAATTTTTTTTTGTATATATTTTTATACAAATTTTCGCTATTTTATGTGTATTTTGTATATTTATTTTCCTACAAATATACTTTCTTTTATCGGAATTTTGTTTATATATTTTGATACGATTTTACATTATTTTAGGGGTATTGGTATATATATTTTTATATTTATTTACATCATTTTATATGTATTTTGTATGCATATTTTCATTGAAATTTACTCAATTTTATGTGTATTCGTATATATCTTTTGATACAAATTTACATTATTTATGTGTATTTTGCATATCTATTTTAATACAAATTTACTTTATTATATGTGCATTTTGTATAAATATTTTAATACAAACTAAATTATTTTACGTGTATTTTTTTATATACATTTTTATGCAAATATGCGTTGTTATATGGGTAGTTTGCATCTTTATTTTCATACAAATTTACATTATTTTATTGATACTCTGTTTATTTATTTTGATACGATTTAACATTATTCTATGTGTGTTTTGTATATATTTTTTTTATACATATTTACATTACTGTATTTAATGTTTATTTTGTATATATATTTTATCCCAATTTACGTTGTTTTATGTGTATTTGTTAATATATTTTCAATCAAATTTACATTATTTTATGTATATTTTGAATATGTATTTTAATACAAATTTGTCTAATTTTATGTGTATTTTGCATATCTATTTTCATTTGTATTATGTGTATTTATAGATACAAAATACCCATAAAATAACGCCTTTTTTATAAAAATATATATAACAAAATACACATAAAATATTTGTATTTGTATTAAAATAAATATATAAAATGCACATACAATAAGGTAGATTTGTATTGAAATAGATATGCAAAATACATATAAAACAATGTAAATTTGTTTCAAAATATATATACGAATACACATAAAATAACGTAGATTTCTATAAAAATATATATACAAAATGCACGTAAAATTAAGTAAATACGTATAAAAAAAATGTAAACAAAATACACATAAAATAATGTAAATTTGAATCAAAATAAATAAACAAAATATCAATAAAAGAATGTGTATTTGTACAAATATAAATGTACAAAATACACATACAGAATAAACATAAAATAAGGTAAATTTGTAATGAAATATATGTACAAAATACACATAAAATAATGTAAATTTATATGAAAATATATATACAAATACACATAAAATACCATGAATTTGTATAAAATATATATTCAAAATAAATATTAAATAATGTCAATGCGTATAAAAATATATATACAAAGTACATATAAAATAATGTAAATTCGTATCAATATAAATCAACAAAATACCAATAAAATTATATATATTTGAATGAAAATAAATTTACAAAATACACATAACATAACTAAAATTTGTATTGAAATATATCCAAAAATACATAGAAGTAATTTGAGTTTCTATGAAAATAGATATACAAAATACACATTAAACTAGGTAAATTTCTTTTCAAATATATAGACAAAATACCCATAAAATATTGTAAATTTGTGTCAAAATATATAAACAAATACACATAAAATAACGTAAATTTGTATAAAAAATATATACAAAATACACATAGAATAATGTCAATTCGTATCAAAATGAATGAGCAGAATATCAATAAAATAATGTAAATTTGTATGAAAATAAAAATGCAAAATACCCATAAAATAAAGCATATGTTTATAAAAATACTGATACAAATAATTAAATTTGTATTAATTAAATTTGTATTAAAATTAATATACAAAATGCATATATAATAAGGTAAATATGTATTGAAAAAATATGCAACATACACGTTTACTCATACAAAATTATATTACTCTATTGGTATTTTGTTTATTTATTTTGATACGAATTACATGATTATATGTGTATTTTGAACATATTTTTTTATACGTATTTACATTATTTAATGTGTATTTTGTTTATGTGTTTTTCTACAAATTTACGTTATTATATGTGTATTTGTATAAATATTATGATACAAATTTACTTTATTTCATGTATTTTGTATATATATTTCAATTTAAATTTAGCTTATTTTGTGTGTATTTTGTATATCTATTTTCATACAAATTTAGTTACTTCTGTGTATTTTTGTATATATTTTTATATAAATTTAGGTTATTTTATGTGTATTTTGAATATTTATATTTATACAAATACACATTCTTTTATTGGTATTTTGTTTATTTATTTTGATACGAATTTATATTATTTTATGTGTATTTTGTATACATTTTTTTATACGTATTTACTTCATTTTATGTGTATTTTGTATATATATTTTTATAGAAATCTACGTTATTTTATGTGTATTCGTTTATATATTTTGAAACAAATTTACATTGTTTTATATGTATTTTGCATATCTATTTCAATACAAATTTACCTTATTGTATGTGTTTTTTGTATATTTATTTTAATACAAATTAAATTTTTTTATGTGTATTTTGGTATATATATAATTTAAAAAAAAAATGCGTTATTTTATGGGTATTTTACTTCTTTATTTTCATACAAATTTACATTATTTTATTAATATTCTGTTTTTTTATTTTGATACGATTTTACATTATTCTATTTGTGTTTTGTACATATTTTTTTATACAAATTTACGTTATTTGAAGTGTATTTGTTTATGTATTTTCATTCAAATTTACATTCTTTTATATGTATTATGTATATGTATTTCAATAATAATTTACCTAATTTTATGTGTATTTTGTATATTTATTTTCATACAAATTTAAATTATTTTTGTGTATTTTTGTATAAAATTTTATAAAATCTACGTTATTTTATGTGTATTTTGTATTTGTATTTCAAAAGAAATTTACCTAGTTTTATGTGTATTTTGTATATCTATTTTCATACAAACTCAAATTATTTTTTTGTATTTTTGTATATATTTTAATACAAATTTTAGTTGTTATGTGTATTTTGTAAATTTATTTTCACTCAAATATATATTATTTTTTTGGTGTTTTGTTGATTTATATTGATACGAATTTACATTATTTTATATGTACTTTGTATATATATTTTTATACGCATTTACATTATTTAATATTTATTTTGAATATGTATTTTTATACAAACTCATGGTATTTTATGTGTATTTGTATATATATTTTCATATAAATTTACACTATCTTATGTGTATTTTGTACATATATTTTATTACAAATTTACCTTATTTTATGTTTATTTTGTATGTGTATTTTGTATATTTATATTTATCCAAATACACATTCTTTTATTGATATTTTGTTTATTTATTTTAACTCGAATTTGCATTATTTTATGTGTTTTTTGTATACATTTCTTTTATACTTATTTACTTAATTTTATGTGTATTTTGTATATATATTTTGAAACAAATTTACATTGCTTTATATGTATTTTTGCATATCTCTTTCAATACAAATTTACCTTATTGTATGTGCATTTTGCATATGTATTTCAAAACAAATTTATATATTTTATGTGTATTTTGGTATATATATTTTTATAAGAAATACGCTATTTTATGGGAATTTTGCATTTTTATTATTATAAAAATTTACATTATTTTATTAATATTCGGTGTATTTATTTTGATTCGATTTTACATTATTCTATTTGTTTTTTGTATATACTTTTTTATACATATTTACATTATTTAATGTGTATCTTGCGTATATATTTTATACAAATTTATTATCTATTATCTATTTTAATAGAAATACACATTTTTTTCATGATATTTTGTTTATTTATTTTGACACGAATTTACATTATTTAATATGTATTTTGTATATATATTTTTATACGTATTTACATAATTTCATATTTATTTTGTATATATATTTCTATAGAAATCTACTTTATTTTATGTGTATTCGTATATATATTTTGAAAGAAATTTACATTGTTTTATATGTATTTTTGAATATCTCTTTTAATACAAATTTACCTTACTGTATATGCATTTTGCATATTTATTTCAATACAAATTTAAATATTTTATGTGTATTTTGGTATATATATTTTTATAAAAAATGCGATATTTTTTGGGAATTTTGCATCTTTATTTTCATACAAATTTACATTATTTTATTGATATTCTGTGTATTTATTTTGATACGATTTTTCATTATTCTATTTGTTTTTTGTATATATTTTTTTATACATATATAATATATAACAACGTAAATTTGTTTAAAAATATATAAACAAAATACACATTAAGTAATGTAAATACATATAAAAAATATGTACAAAATGCACATATAATCATGTAATTCGTATCAAAATAAATAAACAAAATAGCAATAAAATAATGTAAATTTGTATGAGAAAACATATACAAATACCGCAAATTTCTATAAAAATATATGTACAAAAATGCACATAAAATAAAGTAAATTTGAATAAAAATATGTATACAAAACACACATTAAATAATGTAAATGCGTACATAAAATAACCTAAATTTGTATAAAACTATATATAAAATACTCAAAAATAATTTAAATTTGTATGAAAAGAAATATACAAAATACACATAAAATTAGGTAAATTTGTATTGAAATACATATATAAAATACACATCAAAATAATAATGTAAATTTGAATGAAAATATATAAACAAATACACTTAAAATAAAGTAGATTTGTATAAAATATATATGCAAGATACACATTAAATAATGTAAATGTGTATAAAAAAAATATATACAAAAAACAAATAGAAAAATGTAAAATAGTATCAAAATAAATACACATAATATCAATAAAATAATGTAAATTTGTATGAAAATAAAGATGCAAAAATCCCATAAAATAGCTAATTTTTTTATTAAAATATATATACCAAAATACACATAAAATATTTAAATTTGTATTGAAATAAATATACAAAATGCATATACAGTAAGGTAAATTTGTATTGAAAGAGATATTCAAAAATACATATAAAACAATGTAAATTTGTTTCAAAATATATATACGAATACACATAAAATAACCTGGATTTCTATAGAAATATATATACAAAATACATATGAAATTATGTTAATACGTATAAAAATATACATACAAAATACATATTAAATAATGTAAATTCGTGTCAAAATAAATAAACAAAATATCATGAAAAGAATGTGTATTTGTATGAAAATAGATAATAGATAATAAATTTATATAAAATATATATGCAAGATACACATTAAATAATGTAAATATGTATAAAAAAGTATATACAAAAAACAAATAGAATAATGTGTAAATTTGTTTCAAAATATATATACGAACACACATAAAATAACGTAGATTTCTATAGAAATATATATACAAAATACACATGAAATGATGTAAATACGTATAAAGAATATATATTCAAAATACACTTTAAATAATGTGAATTCGCGTCAAAATAAATAAACAAAATATCGATAAAAGAATATGTATTTGTATGAAAATAGATATACAAAATACACATAAAATAACCTAAATTTGTATAAAAATATATACAAAAATACACAAAAATAATTTAAACTTGTATGAAAATAAATATACAAAATACACATAAAATTAGGTCAATTTGTGTTGAAATACGTATACAAAATACAGATAAAATAATGTAAATTTGAATGAAAATACATAAACAAATACACTTAAAATAACGTAAATTTGTATAAAATATATATATAAAATACAAACTAAATAATGTAAATATGTATAAAAAAATATAGAGAAAACACAAATAGAATATTGTAAAATCTTATCAAAATAAATACACAGAATATTAATAAAATAATGTAAATTTGTATGAAAATTAAGAAGAAAAATACCCATAAAATAACGCATTTTCTTATAAAAATGTATATACCAATATACACATAATTTTTTTTAATTTGTATTAAAATAATTATACAAAATACACATACACTAGTTTAAATTTGTATTGAAATAGATATGCAAAATACATATAAAACAATGTAAATTTGTTTCAAAATATATATACGAATACACATAAAATAACATAGATTTCAATGAAAATATATATACAAAATACACATAAAATGAAGTAAATACGAATAAAAAAATGTATACAAAATACATATAAAATAATGTAAACTCGTAATAAAATAAATAAACAAAATACCAATAACAGAATGTGTATTTGTATGAATATAAATATTAAAAAAAAACGCATAAAATAACGTAAATTTATATAATACTATATACAAAAATACACAGAAATATTTAAATTTGTATGTAAATAGATATATAAAATACACACAAAATAAGCTAAATTTGAATTGAAATATATATACAAAATACATAAAATAAAGCAAATTTGTATAAAAATATTTAAACAAATGCGCATAAAATTATAATAACGTAAATTTGTATAAAAATATATAAACAAAATACACATTAAATAATGTAAATACATATAAAAAAAATATGTACAAAATACACATATTATCATGTAATTCGTATCAAAATAAATAAATTTACTTCATTTTATGTGTATTTTGTATATATTTTTATAGAAATATATGTTATTTTATGTGTATTCGTATATATATTTTGAAACAAATTTACGCTATTTTATATGTATTTTGAAATAAATTTACCTTGTTTTATATGTGTTTTGCATATCTATTTCAATACAAATTTACCATATTGTTTGTTCATTTTGTATATTAATTTTGAAACAAATTTAATTTTTCTTTGTGTATTTTTGTATATGTATTTTTATAAAAATATGCTTTATTTTATGGGTATTTTGCATCTTTATTTTCATACAAATTTACATTATTTTATTGGCATTCTGTGTATTTATTTTGATACAATTTTACATTATTCTATGAGTATTTTGTATATATATTTTATAAAAATGTAAGCAAATTTGAATTGAAATATATATACAAAATACATAAAATAGTGTAAATATGTATCAAAATATTTATACAAATACACATATAATAACGTAATTTTTAAAAAAAATATATAGAAACAAAATACACATTAAAAAATGTAAATACGTATAAAAAAATATGTACAAAATACACATTAAATCATGTAATTAGTATCAAAATAAATAAACAAAATACCAATAAAATAATGTCAATTTGTGTGAGAAAACATATACAAAATATATACATTCTTTTATTGAAATCTATTTTATTGAATCTGATACGAATTTACCTTATTTTAGGTGTATTTTGTATATATTTTTTTTATACGTATTTACATCATTTTATGTGTATTTTTTATATATTTTCATAGAAATTTACGCTATTTTATGTGTTTTCGTATATATATTTTAATACAAATTTACATTATTTGATGTGTATTTTGCTTATCCATTTCAATACAAATTTACCTTATTCTATGTGCATTTTGTATATTTATTTTAATACAAATCTAATTATTTTATGTGCATTTTTGTATATATATTTTTATACAAATATGCGTTATTTCATGGGTATTTTGCATATTTATTTTCATAGAAATTTACATTATTTTATTGATGTTCTGCTCATTTATTTTGATACGATTTTACATAATTCTATGTGTATTTTGTATATATTTTTTTATACATTTTTCCTTAATTTAATGTGTATTTTGTATATATATTTTATACAAATTTACGTTACGTTACGTTACGTTACGTTACTTGTATTTCTTGATATATGTTGATATAAATTTACAATATCTTATGTGTATTTTATATATATATTTCAAAAGAAATTTACCTAGTTTTATGTTTATTTTGTATATCTATTTTCATACAAATTCAAATTATTTCTAAGTATTTTTTATATATTTTAATACAAATTTTACTTAAGTAATGTGTATTTTGTAAACTTATTTTCATTCAAATATATATTATTTTATTGGTATTTTGTTGATTTATTTTAATAAGAATCTACATTATTTTATATGTACTTTGTATATATATTTTTATACATTATTTACTGTTTATTTTGAGTATATATATTTTTATATTAATTCATGGTTTTTTATGTGTATTTGTATATATATTTTCATACAAATTTATATTATTTTATGTGTATTTTGTACATATATTTCATTACAAATTTACCTTATTTTATGTTTATTTTAATATTTATTTCATTCAATTTTAAACTATTTTATGTGTATATTTGTATTTGTATTTATGTTATTTTATGTGCATTTTATAAATATATTTTCATCCAAAATTCCATTATTTTTTTGGTATTTTGTTAATTTAATTCGATACGATTTTAGATTATTTCATTGGTATTTTGTATTCATATTTTTATACGCATGTACATTATTTAATGTGTGTTTTGTATATATTTTTATGCAGATTTACTTTATTTTATGTGCATTTTTGTACATATATTTTTTTAAAAATTTGCGTTTTTTTATGTGTATTTTGTGTATGTTTTCTCATACAAATTTACATTATTTTAATGGTATTTTGTTTATTTATTTTGATACGAATTACATTATTATATGTGTATTTTGTACAAATTTTTTATACGTATTTACAATATTTAATGAGTATTTTGTTTATATATTTTTATACAAATCCACTTTATTAAATGTGTATTTTTATAAATATTTTGATACAAATTTACGTTATCTTATGTACTTTGTATATATATTTCAATTCAAATTTAGCTTATTTTATGTGTATATTTTATATCCATTTTCATACAAATTTAATTACTTTTTTGTATTTTTGTGTATAGTTTTATACAAATTTACGTTATTTAATGTGTATTTTGAATATTTATATTTATACAAATACACATTCTTGTATTGGTATTTTGTTTATTTATTTTGATACGAATTTACATTATTTTATGTGTATTTTGTATACATTTTTTAATACTTATTTACTTAATTTTATGTTTATTTTGTAGATATATTTTTTATAGAAATCTACCTTATTTTATGTGTATTCGAATATATATTTTGTAACAAATTTACATTGTTTATATGTATTTTATGTATGTATATGTATTTATTTAAATACAGATTAACCTTATTGTATGTGCATTTTGTATATTTATTTTAATACAAATTCAATTATTTGATGTGTAT
Source organism: Eriocheir sinensis (assembly GCF_024679095.1). Taxonomy (NCBI): domain Eukaryota; kingdom Metazoa; phylum Arthropoda; class Malacostraca; order Decapoda; family Varunidae; genus Eriocheir; species Eriocheir sinensis. Next base: position 1,146,416 of record NW_026111743.1, on the reverse strand, counting down.
TTTGGAATAAATATTTTTATAAAAAATGCGTAATTTCATGAGTATTTTGCATTTTAATTTTCATTCAAATTTACATTATTTTATTAACGTTCTGTCGATTTATTTTGATACGATTTTACATTATTCTATTTGTGTTTTGTATATATTTTTTTTATGTATATTTACATTATTTAATGTGTATTTTGTATATATATTTCATACAAATTTACATTATTTTAAGTGAATCTGTTTATATATTTTCTTCAAATTTACATTATTTTAAGTGTTTTTTGTATATGTATTTAAATATAAATTTACCAAATTTTATGTTATTTTGTATATTTATTTTCAAACAAATTTAAATTTTTTTTGTGTATTATTTATATAGTTTTATACAAATTTAGGTTATTTCATGTGTATTTTGTATATCTATTTTCATACAAATACACATTCTTCTATTGATATTTTCTTTATTTATTTTTACGCGAATTTACATTATTTAATGTGTATTTTGTATATATATTTTTATACGTATTTACATCATTTCATGTATATTTTGTATATATATTTCTATAGAAATCTACGTTTTTTTATGTGTATTCGTATATATATTTTGAAATAAATTTACACTGTTTTATGTGAATTTTGCATATTTTTTCAATACAAATTTCCCTCTTTGTATGTGCATTTTAAATATTAATTTTAACACAAATTTAATTATTTGAAGTGTATTTTTGTATATGAATTTTTATTAAAATGTGCTTTATTTTATGGGTATTTTGCATCTTTATTTTCATACAAATTTACACTATTTTATTCATATTCTCTGTATTTATTTTGATTCGATTTAACATTATTCTATGTGTATTCTGTATTTTGTATACATTTTTTTATACGATTTACTTCATTTCATGTGTATTTTGTATATATATTTTCATAGAAATCTACGTTATTTTATGTGTATTCGTATATATTTTTTTAAACAAATTTACATTGTTTTATATGTATTTTGCATATCTATTTCAATACAAATTTAAATTAGTGTATGTGTATTTTCTATATTTATTTTAATACAAATTAAATTTTTCTATATGTATTTTGGTATATCTATTTTTTTTTTAAATGCGTTATGTTATGGGTATTTTTTGTTCTTTATTTTCATACAAATTTACATTATTTTATTAATATTCTGTGTATTTATTTTGAAACGATTTTACATTATTCTATTTGTGTTTTATATATATTTTCTTATACATTTTTTCATTATTTAATTTGTAATTTATATATATATATATATATATATATATATATATATATATATATATATATATATATATATATATATATATATATATATATATATATATATATATATATATAGGCGGTGGCCGAATTGGTAGAGTACTGGGCTCACATTCACCGCGTGATGGACGACGCGGGTTCGAATCCCCACGCTACCACTCGGATTTTTCAGTCACCGCCGAGTGGCTTAAAACTACCCACATGCTGTCCTGAAGACCACCCATCAACCCGGACTCTAGAGGAAGCCGTCCAAGCGAATCAAGAACTAGTTCCGGGGGGCAGCATGAGCCAATGCAATATGGCGCCACTATAAACACTCGCCTGCGCCAGAACGGGCTGGGTCGACCATCAGGCCCCACCTGGAAGAAGCCTTGGGCCGACCATCAGGCCCCACCTGGAAGAAGCCTTGGGCCGACCATCAGGACCCACCAGGAAGATATATATATATATATATATATATATATATATATATATATATATATATATATATATATATATATATATATATATATATATATATATATATATATTATAAATTAACGTTATTTTAAGTGTATTGGTTTATGTATTTTCATTCAAATTTAAATTAATATATGTGTACTTTGTGTACTTTTCATACAACTTTAAATTATTTTTGTGTATTTTTGTATATATTTTTATACAAATTAGGGTTATTTTATGTGTATTTTGCATATCTATTTTCATACAAATACACATTCTTTTATCGATATTTTGTTTATTTATTTTGACGCAAATTTACATTATTTAATGTGTATTTTGTATATATATTTTTATACGTATTTACATTATTTCATGTGTATTTTGTATATATATTTCTATAGAAATCTACGTTATTTTATGTGAGTTCGTATATATATTTTGAAACAAATTTAAACTGTTTTAAGTGTATTTTGCATATTTTTTCAATACAAATTTACCTTATTGTATGTGCATTTTGTATATTAATTTTAATACAAATTTAATTATTCTATGTGTATTTGTGTATATGTATTTTTATAAAAATATAATTTATTTTATGGGTATTTTGCATCTTTATTTTCATACAAATTTACATTATTTTATTGATATTCTGTGTACCTATTTTGATACGATTTTACATTATTCTATGTATAACAAAAATAAATGCAGAATACACAAAAATTGATATGCAAAATACATACCCAAATAATAACGCATATTCTTACAAAAATACACATAAAATAATTAAATTTGTATTAAAATAAATATACAAAATACACATACAATATGGTAAATTTGTATTGAAATAGATATGCAAAATAAACATAAATAATGTAAATTTGTATCAAAATATATATACGAATACCCATAAAATAGAGTAAATTTATATGAAAATATATATTCAAAACACAAATAAAATGATATAAATAAGTATAAAAATATACATATCAAATACACCTAAAATAATGTAAATTCGTATAAAAATAAATAAACAAAATTACGATAAAAGATGCAAGATACACATAAAATAATGTAAATATTTGTAAAAAAAATATATACAAAAAACAAATAGGATAATGTGAAATCGTATCAAAATAAATACACCGAATATTAATAAAATAATGTAAATTTGTATGAAAATAAAGATGCAAAATTCCCATCAAATAGCCCATTTCTTATAAAAATATATATACCAAAATACACTTAAAATATTTAAATTTGTATTGAAATAAATATACAAAATGCACATACAATAAGGTAAATTTGTATTGAAAGAGATATGCAAAAATACATATAAAACAATGTAAATTTGTTTCAAAATATATATACGAATACATATAAAATAACGTAGATTTCTATAAATATATATATACAAAATACACATAAAATTAAGTAAATACGTATAAAAATAGATATACAAAATACACATAGAATAATGTAAAATTATTTATAAAAAAAAACAGAATATAAATAAAATAATGTAAATTTGTATGAAAATAAAAATGCAAAATACCCATAAAATAAAGCATATTTTTTTAAAAATACATATACAAAAATACACATAGCATAATTAAATTTGTGTTAAAATTAATATACAAAATGCATAGACAAAAAGGTAAATTTGTATTGAAAAAATATGCAAAATACACATAAAACAGTGTAAATTTATTTCAAAATCTATATACGAATACTCATAAATCAACGTAGATTTCTATAGAAATATATATACAAAATACACATCAAATGATATAAACACGTATAAAATATATATATATATATATATATATATATATATATATATATATATATATATATATATATATATATATATATATATATATATATATATATATATATATATATATATATATATAAAATGCACATTAAATAATGTAAATTCGCGTCAAAGTAAATAAACAATATATCAATAAAAGAATTTGTATTTGTATGAAAATAGATATACAATATACACATAAAATCACCTAAATTTGTATAAAACTATATACAAAAATACTCAAAAATAATTTTAATTTGTATGAAAATAAATATACAAAATACACATAAAATTAGGTAAATTTGTATTGAAATACATTTACAAAATACACATAAAATAATGTAAATTTGAATGAAAATATATAAACAAATACACTTAAAATAACGTAAATTTGTATAAAATATATATAAAAAATACACATTAAATAATGTAAATATGTATAAAAGAATATATACAAAACACAAATAGAATAATATAAAATCGTATCAAAATAAATACACAGAATATTAATAAAATAATGTAAATTTGTATGAAAATTAAGATGCAAAATACCCATAAAACAACGCATTTTTTATAAAAATATTTATACCAAAACACACATAAAATATTTGAATTTGTATTAAAATAAATATACAAAATGCACATACAATAAGGTAAATTTGTATTGAAATAGATATGCAAAATACATATAAAACCATGTAAATTTTTTTAAAAATATATATACGAATACACATAAAAAAAACGTAGATTTCTATGAAAATAAATATACAAAATACACATAAAATGAAGCAAATACGTAAAAAAAAAAGTATACAAAATACACATAAAATAATGTAAACTCGTATCAAAATAAATAAACAACATACTAATAAAAGAATGTGTATATATATATATATATATATATATATATATATATATATATATATATATATATATATATATATATATATATATATATATATATATATATATATATATATATATATATATATATATATATATATATATATATATATATATATATATATATATATATATATATATATATATATATATATATATATATATATATATATATATATATATATAAATATACAAATTACAAAATACAAATAAAATAACGTAAATTTATATAAAACTATATGCAAAAATACACAAAAGTAATTAAATTTGTGTGAAAATAGATATACAAAATACATGTGTATTTTGTATATTTATTTTCATACAAATTGAAATTATTTTTGTTTATTTTTTTATATATTTTCATACAAATTTTCGTTATTTAATGTGTATTTTGTATATTTATTTTTTCTATAAATATACGTTCTTTTATCTGAATTTTGTTTATTGAATTTGAAACGAATTTACCTTATTTTGTATATCTATTTTCATACAAATTAAAATACTTCTGTGTATTTTTGTATATAGTTTTATATAAATTTACGTTATTTTAAGTGTATTTTGTATATTTATATTTATACAAATACACATTCTTTTATTTTAATTTTGTATATTTATTTTGATAGAAATTTACATTATTTTATGTGTATTTTGTATACATTTTTTTTATACATATTTACTTCATTTTATGCGTATTTTGTATATATATTTTTTATAGAAATCTGCGTTAATTTATGTGTATTTGTATATATATTTTGAAACAAATTTACATTGTTTTATATGTATTTTGCATATCTATTTCAATACAAATTTACCTTATTATGTGTGTTTTTTGTATATTTATTTTAATACAAATTAAATTTTTTGATGTGTATTTATGTATATATATTTTTATAAATAAAAAAATGCGTTATTTTATTTGTATTTTTATAAATATTTTGATACAAATCTAAATTATTTTATGTATTTTGTATATACATTTCAATTCAAATTTAGCTTATATTATCTGTATTTTGTATATCTATTTTCATACGAATTTAATTACTTCTGTGTATTTTTGTATATAGTTTTATACAAATCTACGTTATTTTACGTGTATTTTGTATATTTATATTTATACAAATACACATTCTTTTTTTGGTATTTTGTTTATTTATTTTGATACGAATTTACATTATTTTATGTGTATTTTGTATACATTTTCTTATACGTATTTACATCATTTTATGTGTATTTTGTATATATATTTTTATAGAAATCTACGTTATTTTATGTGTATTCGTATATATATTTTGAAACAGATTTACATTGTTTTATATGTATTTTGGATATCTATTTCAATACAGATTTACCTTATTGTATGTGTATTTTGTATATATATTTTAATAGAAATTAATTTTTTCATGTGTATTTTGGTATATATATTTTTATAAAAAATGCGTTATTTAATGGGTATTTTGCATCTTTATTTTCATACAAATTTACATTGTTTTATTAATATTCTGTGTATTTATTTTGATACGATTTTACATTATTCTATTTGTGTTTTGTATATATTTTTTTTATACATATTTACATTATTTAATGTGTATTTTGTATATTTTAAAACAAATTTACGTTATTTTATGCGCATCTGTTAAAATATTTTGATACAAATTTACATTATTTTATGTATTTTGTATATATATTTCAATACAAATTTAGTTTATTTTATGTATATTTTGTATATCTATTTTCATTTGTATCAAAATAAATAAACAAAATAGCAATAAAATAATGTAAATTTGTATGAGAAAACATATACAAATACACATAAAATAACGCAAATTTCTAAAAAAATATATGTACAAAAATGCACATAAAATAAATTAAATATGCAAATTTGTATAGAAATATATATGCTCAATACATATAAAAGAATGTAAATTTGTTTCAAAATATATATGCGAATACACATAAAATAACGTAGATTTCTATAAAAATATATACAAAATACACATAAAATTAAGTAAATACGTATAAAAAAATTAATACAAAAAATACATAAAAATCGTATCAAAACAAATAAACTAAATACCAGTAAAAGAATATGTATTTGTAAAAATATAAATATACAAAATACACATAAAATTTCGTAAATTTGTATTGAAATACATATAAAAAATACACATCAAATAATGTAAATTTGAATGAAAATATATAAACAAATACACTTAAAATAACGTAAATTTGTATAAAATATATATGCAAGATGCACATTAAATAATGTAAATGTGTATAAAAAATATATATACAAAAAACAAATAGAATAATGTAAAATCGTATCAAAATAAATACACAGAATATCAATAAAATAATGTAAATTTGTATGCAAATAAAGATACAAAATTCCCCAAAATTATCGCATATTTTATAAAAATATATTTACCAAAATACACATAAAATATTTAAATTTGTATTGAAATAAATATACAAAATGCATATACAGTAAGTTAAATTTGTATTGAAAGAGATATTCAAAAATACATATAAAACAATGTAAATTTGTTTCAAAATATATATACGAATACACATAAAATAAAGTAGATTTCTATAGAAATATATATACAAAATACATATGAAATTATGTAAATACGTATATAAATACATATCCAAAATACATATTAAATAATGTAAATTCGTGTCAAAATAAATAGACAAAATATCATGAAAAGAATGTGTATTTGTATGAAAATACATAATAGATAATAAATTTGTATAAAATATATGTGCAAGATACAAATTAAATAATGTAAATATGTATAAAAAAGTATATACAAAAAACAAATAGAATAATGTAACATCGTATCAAAATAAATACACCGAATATTAATAAAATAATGTAAATTTGTATGAAAATAAAGATGCAAAATTCCCATAAAATAGCGCATTTCTTATAAAAATATTTATACCAAAATACACATAAAATATTTAAATTTGCATTGAAATAAATATGCAAAATGCACATACAATAAGGTAAATTTGTATTGAAAGAGATATGCAAAAATACATATAAAACAATGTAAATTTGTTTCAAAATATATAAACGAATACAAATAAAAAAACGTAGATTTCTGTAAAAATATATATACAAAATACACATAAAATTAAGTAAATACGAATAAAAAAATGTATACAAAATACACATAAAATAATGTAGTTTCGAATTAAAATAAATGTAAATTTGAATAAAAATATAAAAACAAATACACTTAAAATAACGTAAATTTGTATAAAATATATATACAAGATACACATTAAATAATGTAAATGTGTATAAAAAAATATATACAAAAAACAAATAGATTAATGTAAAATCGTATCAAAATAAATACACAGAATATCAATAAAATAATGTAAATTTGTATGAAAATAAAGATTCAAAATACCCAAAAATTATCGCATTTTTTATAAAAATATATATACCAAAATACACCTAAAATATTTAAATTTGTATTGAAATAAATATACAAAATGCATATACAGTAAGGTAAATTTGTATTAAAAGAGATATTCAAAAATACATATAAAACAATGTAAATTTGTTTCAAAATATATATACGAATACATAAAATAAAGTAGATTTCTATAAAAATATATACAAAATACATATGAAATTATGTAAATACGTAAAAAAATATATATACAAAATACATATCAAATAATGTAAATTCGTGTCAAAATAAATAAACAAAATATCATGAAAATAATGTGTATTTGTATGAAAATAGATAATAGATAATAAATTTGTATAAAATATATATGCAAGATACACATTAAATAATGTAAATATGTATAAAAAAGTATATACAAAAAACAAATTGAATAATGTAATATCGTATCAAAATAAATACACCGAATATTAATAAAATAATGTAAGTTTGTATGAAAATAAAGATGCAAAATTCCAATAAAATAGCGCATTTCTTATAAAAAAATATATACCAAAATACACATAAAATATTTAAAATGGATTGAAATAAATATACAAAATGCACATACAATAAGGTAAATTTGTATTGAAAGAGATATGCAAAAATACATATAAAACAATGTAAATTTGTTTCAAAATATATATACGAATACAAATAAAAAAACGTAGATTTCTTTAAAAATATATATACAAAATACACATAAAATTAAGTAAATACGTATAAAAAAATGTATACAAAATACACATAAAATAATGTAATTTTGAATTAAAATAAATATAAATTTGAATGGAAATATAAAAATAAATACTCTTAAAATAACGTAAATTTGTATAAAATATATATGCAAGATACACATTAAATAATGTAAATGTGTATAAAAAAATATATACAAAAAACAAATAAAATAATGTAAAATCGTATCAAAATAAATACACAGAATATCAATAAAATAATGTAAGTTTGTATGAAAATAAAGATGCAAAATTCCCAAAAATTATCGCATTTTTTATAAAAATATATATACCAAAATACACATAAAATATTTAAATTTGTATTGAAATAAATATACAAAATGCATATACAGTAAGGTAAATTTGTATTAAAAGAGATATTCAAAAAAACATATAAAACAATGTAAATTTGTTTCAAAATATATATACGAATACACATAAAATAAAGTAGATTTCTATAGATATATATATACAAAATACATATGAAATTATGTAAATACGTATAAAAATATATATACAAAATACATATCAAATAATGTAAATTCGTGTCAAAATAAATAAACAAAATATCATGAAAAGAATGTGTATTTGTATAAAAATAGATAATAGATAACAAATTTGTATAAAATATATATGCAAGATACTCATTAAATAATGTAAATATGTATAAAAAAGTATATACAAAAAACAAATAGAATAATTTAAATTCGCATCAAAATAAATACACCGAATATTAATAAAATAATGTAAATTTGTATGAAAATAAAGATTCAAAATTCCCATAAAATAGCGCATTTCTTATAAAAATATATATACCAAAATACACATAAAATATTTAAATTTGTATTGAAATAAATATACAAAATGCACATACAATAAGGTAAATTTGTATTGCAAGAGATATGCAAAAATACATATAAAACAATGTAAATTTGTTTCAAAATATATATATGAATACAAATAAAAAAACGTAGATTTCTATAAAAATATATACAAAATACACATCAAATTAAGTAAATACGTATAAAAAAATGTATACAAAATACACATAAAATAGTGTAAATTCGAATTAAAATAAATAAACAAAATACCAATAAAAGAATGTGTATTTTTATAAATATAAATATATAAAATACAAATACAAAATAAACATAAAATAAGGTAGATTTGTAATAAAATATATGTACAAAATACACATAAAATAATGTAAATTTATTTGAAAATATATATACAAATACACATAAAATACCATGAATTTGTATAAAAATATATATTCAAAATAAATATTAAATAATATAAAAGCGTATAAATATATATATACAAAGTACATATAAAATGAAAATTAAGATGCAAAATACCTATAAAATAACGCATTTTTTTATAAAATTATTGATACCAAAATACACATAAAATATTTGCACTTGTATTAAAATAAATATACAAAATGCACATACAATAAGGTAAATTTGTATTGAAATAGATATGGAAAATACATATAAAATAATGTAAATTTGTATCAAAATATATATACGAATTCACATAAAATAACGTAGATTTCAATAAAAATACATATAGAAAATACACATTAAACTAAGTAAATACGTATAAAAAAATGTATACAAAATACACATAAAATAATGTAAATTCGTATAAATGTAAATAAACAATATACTAATAAAAGAATGTGTATTTGTATAAATATAAATTTACAAAATGCACATAAAATAACGTAAATTTATATAAAACTATATACATAAAATAACGCAAATTTCTATAAAAATATATGTAAAAAAATGAACATTAGATAAAATTGCATAAAAATATATATACAAAACACACATTAGATAATGTAAATGAGTATAAAAATATGTATACAAAATACCTATGAAATAATCTAAATTCGTATCGAATTAAATTAAGAAATACCAATAAAATAATGTAATTTTGGATAAAAATATATATACAAAATACACATAAAATAACCTAAATACAAATACAAATATACACATAAAATAATTTAGAATTGAATGAAATAAATATACAAAATAAACATAAAATTAGGTAAATTTGTAATGAAATATATGAAAAAATACACATAAAATAATATAAATTTCTATGAAAATATATATACAAATACACATTAAATAACATGATTTTGTATATAATTTGTATCAAAATATATACTTATACACACAATAAAATAACGTAATTTTTTATGAAAATGTATATACAAAATACACATAAAATAATTTAAATACGTGGAAAAATATATATACAAAAAACACATAAAATAGTGTAAATATGTATGAAAATATATAAACAAATACACATAAAATAATGTAAATTTGGAAAAAAATATATACAAAATTAACATTAAATAATGTAAATATATATATAAAAAAAATATATATACAAAAAACACATAGAATAATGTTAAATCGTATCAAAATAAATAAAGAGAATATCAATAAAATAATTAAAATTTGTATAAAATAAAGATGCAAAATATCCATATAATAACGCATATTTGCATAAAAATATATATACAAAAATACATATAAAATAATAAAATTTGTACTAAAATAAATATACAAAATGCACGTACAATAAAGTAAATTTGTATTGAAATAGATATGCAAAATACACATTAATAATGTAAATTTGTATCAAAATATATATACGAATACTCATAAAATAGAGTAAATTTCTATGAAAATATACATACAAAACAGATATACAAAATACACATATAACTAGTTAAATTTGTATTTAAATACATAAATATACAAAATAAACATAAAATAAGATAAATTTGTAATGAAATATATGAAAAAATACACATAAAATAATATAAATTTGTATGAAAATATGTATACAAATACACATTAAATAACATGAATTTGTATAAAATTTGTATCAAAATATATACTTATACACACAATAAAATAACGTAATTTTTTTTATGAAAATGTATATACAAAATACACATAAAATAATTTAAATACGTATAAAAATATATATACAAAAAACACATAAAATAATGTAAATATGTATGAAAATATATAAACAAATACACATAAAATAATGTAAATTTTGATAAAATATATATCATCAAATAATGTAAATTCGTATCAAAATAAATAAACAAAATACCAATAAAAGAATGTGTATTTGAATGAATATAAATATAGAAAATACACATAAAATAACGTAAATTTATATAAAACTGTATACAAAAATACACAGAAGTAATTAAATTTGTATGAAAATATATACAAAATACACACGAAATAAACTAAATTTGAATTGAAATATATATACAAAATACATGAAATAAAGTAAATTTGTATCAAAATATTTATACAAATACACATATAATAACGTAGATTTGTATGAAAATATATAAACAAAATACACATTAAATAATGTAAATACGTATAAAAAAATATGTACAAAATACTCATATAATCATGTAATTCGTATCAAAATAAATAAACAAAATACCAATAAAATAATATAAATTTGTATGAGTAAACGTGTATGTTGCATATTTTTTCAATACAAATATACCTTATTATATACGCATTTTGTATATAAACTTTAATACAAATTTAATTATTCGATGTGTATTTTTGTATCTGTATTTTTATAAACATATTCTTTATTTTTTGGGTATTTTGCATCTTTATTTTCATACAAATTGACATTATTTTATTGATATTCTGCTCATTCATTTTGATAGGAATTGACATTATTCTATGTGTATTTTGTATATATTTTTCATACAAATTTACGTTATTTTATGTGTATTTGTTTATATATTTTGACACAAATTTACAATATTTTATGGGTATTTTGTATATACATTTCAAAAGAAATTTACCTAGTTTTATGTGTATTTTGTATATCTATTTTCATACAAACTCAAATTATTTCTATGTATTTTTGTATATATTTCAATACAAATTTTAGCTATATTATGTGTATTTTGTAAATTTATTTTCATTCAAATATATATTATTTTATTGGCGTTTTGTTGATTTATATTGATACGAATTTACATTATTTTATATGTACTTTGTATATATATTTTTATACGCTTTTCCATTATTTAATATTTATTTTGAATATATATTTTTATACAAATTCATGGTATTTTATGTGTATTTGTATATATATTTTCATATAAATTTACATTATTTTATGTGCATTTTGTACATATATTTTATTACAAATCTACCTTATTTTATGTTTATTTTGTATGTGTATTTTGTATATTTATATTTATCCAAATACACATTCTTTTATTGGTATTTTGTTTATTTATTTTAATTCGAATTTGCGTTCTTTTATTTATTTATTTTGATACGAATTTTCATTTTTTTTAGGTGTATTTGATATATATATATTTTTATACTTATTTACATAATTTTATATGTATTTTGAATATATATTTTCATAGAAATTTACTCTATATGTAGGTATAGAAAATACACATGAAATAATCTAAATGCGTATCGAAATAAATGAACAAAATACCGATAAAATAATGTAATTTTGAATGAAAATATATATATAGAAAATACACATAAAATAACGTAAATACAAATAAATATATACACATAAAATGATTTTAATTTGAATGAAAATAGATATAAAAATAAACTTAAAATAAGGCAAATTTATAATGAAATATATATACAAAATACACATAAAATAATGTAGATTTTTTTCAAAATATATGTACGAATACACATAAAATAACGTAGATTTCTATAGATATATATACAAAATACACATGAAATGTTGTAAATACGTATAAAAATATATATACAAAATACACATTAAATAATGTAAATTCGTGTCAAAATAAATAATTAAAATATCAATAAAAGAATGAGTATTTGTATAAAAGTACATATACAAAATACACATAAAATAACGTAAATTTGTATAAAACTATATATAAAAATACACAAAAATAAGTTAAATTTGTATGAAAATAAATATACAAAATACACATAAAATTAGGTAAATTTGTAAAGAAATACATATACAAAATACACATAAAATAATGTAAATTTGAATGAAAATATATATAAAAAAATACACTTAAATTAACATAAATTTGTATAAAATATATATAAAAAATACTCATTAAATAATGTAAATATGTATAAAAAATATATATACAAAACACAAATAGAATAATGTAAAATCGTATTAAAATAAATACACAGAATGTAAATAAAATAATGTAAATTTGTATGAAAATAAAGATGCAAAATATCCATAATATAACGCATTTTTTATAAATATACAAAATACACATGAAAGGATGTAAATACGTATAAAAATATATATACAAAATACACATTAAATAATGTAAATTCGCGTCAAAATAAATAAACAAAATGTCAATAAAAGAATGTGTATTAGTATGAAAATAAATATACAAAATACACATAAGATAATATAAATTTGTATAAAACTATATACAAATATACACAAAAATAATTTAAATTTGTATGAAAATAAATATACAAAATACACATAAAATTAGGTAAATTTGTATTGAAATACATATACAAAATACACATAAAATACTGTAAATTTGAATGAAAATGCATAAACAAATACACTTAAAATAACGTAAATTTGTATAAAAAAATATATACAAAACACAAATAGAATAATGTAAAATCGTATCAAAATAAATACACAGAATATTAATAAAATAATGTAAATTTGTATGAAAATAAAGAAGCAAAATACCCATAAAATAACGCATTTTTTTAAAAATATATATACAAAAATGCACATAATTTTTTTTTTATTAAAATAAATATACAAAATACACATACAATAAGGTAAATCTGTATTGAAATAGATATGCAAAATACATATAAAACAACGTAAATTTGTTTTAAAATATATATACGAATACACATAAAATAACGTAGATTTGTATAAAAATATATATACAAAATACACGTAAAATTAAGTAAATACGTATAAAAAAATGTATACAAAATACACATAAAATAATGTAAATTCGTATAAAAAAAATAAACAAAATACCAATAAAAGAATGTGTATTTGTATAAATATAAATATACAAAATGCACAAAAAATAACGTAAATTTGTATAAAACTATATACAAAAATACACAAAAGTAATTAAATTCGTATAAAAATAGATATACAAAATACAGATAAAATAAGCTAAATTTGATTTGAAATGTATATACAAAATATATAAAATAATGTAAATTTGTATCAAAATATTTATAAAAATACATATAATAACGTAAATTTGTTTAAAAATATATAAACAAAATACACATTAAGTAATGTAAATACGTATAAAAAATATGTACAAAATACACATATAATCATGTAATTCGTATCAAACTAAATAAACAAAATATAAATAAAATAATGTAAATTTGTATGAGAAAACATATACAAATACATATTAAATAACGCTAATTTCTATAAAAATATATGTCCAAAAATGAACATAAAATAAATTAACTTTGGATAAAAATATATATACAAAACACACATTAAATAATGTAAATGGGTACATAAAATAACCTAAATTTGTATAAAACTATATACAAAAATACACAAAAATAATTTAAATTTGTATGAAAAGAAATATACAAAATACACATAAAATTAGGCTAATCTATATTGAAATACATATACAAAATACACATAAAATAGTGTAAATTTGACAGAAAATATATAAACAAATACACATATAATAACGTAAATTTGTATGAAATATATATACAAAATACACATTAAATAATGTAAATATGTAAAAAAAATATATACAAAACACAAATAGAATAATGTAAAATCGTATCAAAATATATACACAGAATATTAATAAAATAATGTAAATTTGTATGAAAATTAAGATTCAAAATACCTATAAAATAACGCAATGTTTATCAAATTATTGATACCAAAATACACATAAAATATTTGAATTTGTATCAAAATAAATATACAAAATGCACATACAATAAGGTAAATTTGTATTGAAATAGATATGCAAAATACATATAAAATAATGTAAATTTGTTTCAAAATATATATGCGAATACACATAAAATAACGTAGATTTCTATAAAAATACACATACAAAATACACATAAAATTAAGTAAATACGTATAAAAAATGTATACAAAATACACATAAAATAATGTAAATTCGTATAAATATAAATAAACAATATAGCAATAAAAGAATATGTATTTGTATAAATATAAATATACAAAATGCACATAAAATAACGTAAATTTATATAAAACTATATACATAAAATAACTCAAATTTCTACAAAAATATATGTACAAAAATGAACATAAAATAGATTTGCATAAAAATATGTATACAAAACACACATTAGATAATGTAAATGAGTATAAAAATATGTATACAAAATACCTATGAAATAATCTAAATTTGTATCGAATTAAATTAAGAAAATACCAATATAATAATGTAATTTTGGATGAAAATATATATACAAAATACACATAAAATTACCAAAATACAAATACAAATATACACATAAAATAATTTAAAATTAAATGAAATAAATATACAAAATAAACATAAAATAAGGTAAATTTGTAATGAAATATATGAAAAAATACACATAAAATAATATAAATTTGTATGAAAATATATATACAAATACACATTAAATAACTTGAATTTGTATAAAATTTGTATCAAAATATATACTTATACACACAATAAAATAACGTAATTTTTTATGAAAATGTATATACAAAATACACATAAAATAATTTAAATACGTGGAAAAATATATAAACAAAAAACACATAAAATAATGTAAATTTGTATGAAAATATATAAACAAATACACATAAAATAATATAAATTTGGCTAAAATATATATACAAAATGAACATTAAATAATGTAAATATGTAAAAAAAAAAATATACAAAATACACATAGAATAATGTTAAATCGTATCAAAATAAATAAAGAGAATATCAATAAAATAATGTAAAGTTGTATGAAAATAAAGATGCAAAATATCCATATAATAACGCATATTTGCATAAATATATATATACAAAAATACATATAAAATAGTTAAATTTGTATTAAAATAAATATACAAAATGCACGTACAATAAAGTAAATTTGTATTGAAATAGATATGCAAAATACACATCAATAATGTAAATTTGTATGAAAATATATATACGAATACTCATAAAATAGAGTAAATTTCTCTGAAAATATACATACAAAATAGATATACAAAATACACATATAACTAGTTAAATTTGTATGTAAATACATGTACAAAAAACACATAAAATAATGTAGATTTGTATGAAATGAAAACAAGTACATTTTATATAAAAAAAATATATAGAATAATGTAAAATCATATCAAAATAAATACACAGAATATCAATAAAATAATGTAAATTTGTATGAAAATAAAGATGCAAAATACCCATAAAATAAAGCATGTTTTTATAAAAATACATATACAAAAATACACATAGATTAATCAAATTTGTATTAAAATTAATATACAAAATGCACATACAATAAGGTAAATTTGTATTGAAAAAATATGCAAAATACACATAAAACAATGTAAATTTGTTTCAAAATATATATACGAATACACATAAAATAACGTAGATTTCTATAGAAATATATATATAAAATACACTTGAAATAATGTAAATACGTTTAAAAATATATATACAAAATACACATTAAATAATGTTAATTCGTGTCAAAATAAATAAACAAAATATCACGAAAAGAATATGTATTTGTATGAAAATAGATATACAAAATACACATAAAATAGCCTAAATATGTATAAAACTATATACAAAAATACACAAAAATAATTTAAACTTGTATGCAAGTAAATATACAAAAAACATAAAATTAGGTAAATTTGTATTGAAATACATTTACAAAATACACATAAAATAATGTAAATTTGAATGAAAATATGTAAACATATAGACTTAAAATAACGTAGATTTGTATCAAATATATATACAAAAAACACATTAAATAATGTAAATATGTATAAAAAAATATATACAAAACACAAATAAAATAATGTAAAATCGTATCAAAATAAATACAGAAAATATTAATAAAATAATGTAAATTTGTATGAAAATTAAGATGGAAAATACCCATACAATAACGCATTTTTTATAAAAATATATATACGAAAAAACATAAAATATTTGATTTTGTATTAAAATAAATAGATATACAAAATACACATAAAATAAGCTAAATTTGAATTGAAAACTATATATACAAAATACATAAAATAATGTAAATTTGTATCAAAATACTTATACAAATACACATATAATAACATAAATTTGTATAGAAATATATAAACAAAATACACATTAAATAATGTAAATACGTATAAAAAAATGTACAAAATACACAAATAATCATGTAATTCGTATCAAAATAAATAGACAAAATACCAATAAAATAATGTACATTTCTATGAGAAAACATATACAAAATACACATAAATAACGCAAATATCAATAAAAAAATATATAATATAATATATTTTTATACATATTTAAAATATTTAATGTATATTTTGTAAATATATTTTATCCAAATCTACGTTATTTTATATGTATTTGTTTATATATTTTCATACAAATTTACATTATTTTATTTGAGTTTTGTATATGTATTTCAATACAAATTTGCCTAACTTTATGAGTATTTTGCATATCTATTTTCAAACAAATTTAAATTATTTTTGTGTATTTTTGTATATATTTTTATACAAATTTTTGTTATTTTATTTGTTTTTTATATATATATTTTCCTACAAATATACATTCTTTTATTGGAATTTTGTGTATTTTTTTTTTACGAATTTACATTATTTTATGTGTATTTTGTATATATATTTTTCTACGTATTTAAATTATTTTATGTGTATATTATATATACATTTTCATAAAAATTTACGTTATTTTATTGTGTGTATTCGTATATATTTTGAAACAAATTTAATACAAATTCATGTTATTTTATGTGTATTTGTATATATTTTCATACAAATTTATATTATTTTATGTGTATTCTTACATATATTTTATTACAAATTTACCTTATTTTATGTTTATTTTGTATATTTATTTCATTCAATTTTAAATTATTTAATGTGTATATTTGTATTTGTATTTAGGTTATTTTATGTGTGTTTTCTATATATATTTTCATCCAAAATTACATTATTTTATTGTTATTTTCTTAATTTAACTCGATACGAATTTAGATTATTTCATAGGTATTTTGTATACATGTTTTTATACTCATTTACATTATCTAATGTGTGTTTTGTATATATTTTTTTATGCAAACTAATTTTATATGCATTTTTGTACATATATTTTTATAGAAACTTAAAAGGCTATTTTATGTGTATTTTGTATATGTTTTCTCATACGAATTTACATTATTTAATTAGTTTTTTGTTTATTTATTTTGATACGAATGACTTGATTATTTGTGTATTTTGTAAATATTTTTTTATACGTATTTACTTAATGTGTATTTTGTTTATATATTTTTTTACAAATTTACGTTATTATATGTGTATTTGTTAAAAATATTTTGAAACGAATTTACTTTATTTTATGTATTTTGTATATATATTTCAATTCAAATTTAGCATATTTTGTGTGTATTTTGTATATCTATTTTCATACAAATTTAATTACTTCTGTGTATTTTTGTATATAGTTTTATACAAATTTACGTTATTTGATGTGCAATTTGTATATTTATATTTATACAAATACACATTCTCTTATTGGTATTTTTTTTATTTATATATATACGAATTTACGTTATTTTATGTGTATTTTGTACACATTTTTGATTCGTATTTACTTAATTTTATTTGTATTTTGTATATTTATATTTATAGAAATCTACGTTATTTTATGCGTATTCGTATATATATTTTGAAACAAATTTACATTGTTTTATATGTATTTTGCATATCTATTTCAATACAAATTTACCTTATTGTATGTGCGTTTTGTATATTTATTTTAATACAAATTCAAATATTTTATGTGTATTTTGGTATATATAATTTTATAAAAAAAGCGTTATTTTATAGGTATTTTGCATGTTAGTTTTCATACAAATATACATTATTCTGTGTATATATTTTGATACGATTTTATATTATACTATTTGTGTTTTGTATATATTTTTTTATACATATTTTCATTATTTAATGTGTATTTTTTATATATATTTTATACAAATTAACGTTATTTTAAGTGTATTTGTTTATATAATTTAATTAAAATTTACATTATTTTAAGTGTATTTTGTATATGTATTTTAATACAAATTTACCTAATTTTATGTGTATTTTGTATATTTATTTTCATACAAATTTAAATTATTTTTGTGTTTTTTTGTATATACATATAGAGTAAATTTCTATGAAAATATATATTCAAAATACATATAAAATTATGTAAATAACTATAAAAATATATATATCAAATACACCTAAAAAAATGAAAATTCGTATCAAAATAAATAAACAAAATTCCGATAAAAGAACGTATATTTGTAGGAAAATAAATATACAAAATACACATAAAATTACGAAAATTTGAATAAAAATATATACATAAAACAAAAAAATAAATTTCAATTTGTATGAAAATAGAAATTTGTATTTAAATACATGTACAAAATACACATAAAATAATGTAAATTTGTATGAAATGAAAACAAATTCACATAAAATAACGTACATTTGTATAAAATAGATATACAAAATATACATAGAATAATGTAAAATCGTATCAAAATAAATACACAGAATATCAATAAAATAATGTAATTTTGTATGAAAATAAAGATGCAAAATACCCATAAAATAAAGCATATTTTTTTTAAAAAATACATATACAAAAATACACATAGAATAATTAAATTTGTATTAAAATTAATATACAAAATGCACGTACAATAAGGTAAATTTGTATTGAAAAAATATACAAAATGCACATAAAACAATGTATATTTGTCTCCGAATATATATACGAATAAACATAAAATAACGTATATTTCTATAGAAATATATATACAAAATACACATGAAATGACTTATATACGTATAAAAATATATATACACAATACACATTAAATAATGTAAACTCCCATCAAAATAAATAAACAAAATATCAATAAAAGAATGTGTATTTGTATGAAAATAGATATACAAAATACACATAAAATACTGTAAATTTATATAAAACTCTATACAAAAATACACAAAAAATAATTTAAATTTGTATAAAAATATATATACAAAATACACATAAAATTAGGTAAATTTCTATTGAAATACATATACAAAATACATATAAAATAATGTAAATTTGAATAAAAATATATAAACAAATGCACTTAAAATAACGTAAATTTGTATGAAATATATATAGAAAATACACATTAAATAATGTAAATATGTATAAAAAAATATATACAAAACACAAATAGAATAATGTAAAATAGTATCAAAATAAATACACAGAATATTAATAAAATAATGTAAATTTGTATGAAAATAAAGATGCAAAATACCCATAAAACAACGCAGTTTTTATGACAATATATATACCAAAATACACATAAAATATTTAAATTTGTATTACAATAAATATACAAAATGCACATACAATAAGGTAAATTTGTATTGAAATAGATATGCAAAATACACATAAAACAATGTAAATTTGTTTTAAAATATATATACGAATACACATAAAATAACGTAGATTTCTATAAAAATATATATACAAAATACACATAAAATGAAGTAAATACGTATAAGAAAACGTATACAAAATACACATAAAATAATGTAATTTCGTATCAAATAAACTAAACTAAATGCCAATAAAAGAATGTTTACTTGTATAAATATAAATATACAAAATACACATAAAACAACGTAAAATTGTATAAAACTATATACAAAAATAAACTAAAATAATTAAATTTATATGAAAATACTAAAGAAAATACAAAAGACACATAAAATATGCTAAATTTGAATTGAAATATATTTAGAAAATGCATAAAATAATGTAAATTTGTATCAAAATATATATTCAAATACACATATAATAACGTAAATTTGTATAAAAATATATAAAGAAAATACACATTAAATAATGTAAATACGTATAAAAGATATGTCCGTAATGTAAAAAATAACTCATATTTAAAAAAAAAATATATACAAAAATACACAAAAAATAATTAAATTTGTATTAAAATAAATATACAAAATACACATACAATAAGGTACATTTTTATTGAAATAGATATGCAAAAAACACATAAAATAATGAGATTTTTTATCAAAATATATACGAATACACACAATAAAATTACGTAAATTTTATGAAAATATATATACAAAATACACATAAAATAATGTAAATACATAGAAAAATATATATACAAAATACACATAAAATAATGTAAATTCGTATCAAAATAAATAAACAAAATTTCCTCTAAAAGAATGTATATTTGTAGGAAAATATATATACAAAATACAAATAAAATAACAAAAATTTGTATAAAAATATTTACAAAAATACACAAAATAATTTAAATTTGTTTGAAAATAGATATGCAAAATACACATGAAATTAAGCAGATTTTTATTGAAATACATATACAAAATACACATAAAATAATGTAAATTTGTATGAAAATATATAAACAAATACACATCAGATAACGTAAATTTCCATAAAATGTATGTACAAAATATACATTAAATAAAGTAAATATGTCTAAAAATATATATACAAAATACACAGAGTAAAGCAAAATCGTATCAAAATAAATAAACAGACTATCAATAAAATAATGTAAATTTGTATGAAAATAAAGATGCAAAATACTCATATAATAACGCATATTTGTTTCAAAATGTATATACAAAAATACATATAAAATAATTAAATTTGTATCAAAATAAATATTCAAAAGGCACATACAATAAAGAAAATTTGTATTGAAATAGATATGGGAAATACACATAAATAATGTAAATTTGTATCAAAATATATATACGAATACACATAAAATAGAGTAAATTTCTATGAAAATATATATTCAAAATACATATAAAATTATGTAAATAAGTTTAAAAATATATATATCAAATACACCTAAAATAATGAAAATTCGTATCAAAATAAATAAACAAAATTCCGATAAAAGAACGTATATTTGTAGGAAAATAAATATACAAAATACACATAAAATTACTAAAATTTGAATAAAAAATATATACTAAAATGCACAAAATTAATTTCGATTTGTATGAAAATAGATATACATAATACACATATAATTAGTTAAATTTGCATTTAAATACATGTACAAAATACACATAAAATAATGTAAATTTGTATGAAATGAAAACAAATTCACATAAAATAACGTTCATTTGTATGAAATATATATACAAAATATACATAGAATAATGTAAAATCGTATCAAAATAAATACACAGAATATCAATAAAATAATGTAAATTTGTATAAAAATAAAGATGCAAAATAACCATAAAATAAAGCATTTTTTTATGAAAATACATATACAAATATACACATAGAATAATTAAATTTGTGTTATTTTATATGTACTTTGTATATATATTTTTATACGCATTTACATTATTTAATATTTATTTTGAATATATAATTTTATACAAATTCATGGTATTTTATGTGTATTTGTATATATATTTTCATATAAATTTACATTATTTTATGTGTATTTTGTACATATATTTCATTACAAATTTACCTTATTTTATGTTTATTTTGTATGTGTATCTTGTACATTTATATTTATACAAATACACATTCTTTTATTGGTATTTTTTTTTTATACGAATTTACATTATTTTATTTGTATTTTGTTTACATTTTTTTATACGTATTTACTTAATTTTATGTTTATTTTGTATATATATTTTTATAGAAATCTACGTTATTTTATGTGTATTCGTATATATATTTTGAAACAAATTTACATTGTTTTATATGTATTTTTGCATATCTCTTTCAATAGAAGTTTACCTTATTGTATGTGCATTTTGTATATTTATTTCAATACAAATTTAAATATTTTATGTGTATTTTGGTATTTATTTTTTTATAAGAAATGCGCTATTTGAAGGGAATTTTGCATCTTTATTTTCATACAAATTTACATTATTTTATTAATATTCGGTGTATTTATTTTGATACGATTTTACATTATTCTATTTTTTTTTGTTTGAATTTTTTTTTATACATATTTACATTATTTAATGTGTATCTTCCATATATATTTCATACAAATTTATTATCTAATTTTTTTCATACAAATACACATTCTTTTCATGATATTTTGTTTATTTATTTTGACACGAATTTACATTACTTAATATGTATTTTGTATATATATTTTTATACGTATTTACATAATTTCATGTGTTTTTTGTATATATATTTCTATAGAAAACTACGTTATTTTATGTGTATTCGTATATATATTTTGAAACAAATTTACATTGTTTTATATGTATTTTTGAATATCTCTTTCAATACAAATTTACCTTACTGTATATGCATTTTGTATATTTATTTCAATACAAATTTAAATATTTTATGTGTATTTTGGTATATATATTTTTAGAAAAAATGCGCTATTTTATGGGAATTTTGCATCTTTCTTTTCATAGAAATTTACATTATTTTGTTGATATTCTCTGTATTTATTTTGATACGATTTTACATTATTCTATTTCTTTTTTGTATATATTTTTTTATACACATTTACATTATTTAATGTGTATCTTGCATATGTATTTTATACAAATTTACGTTATTTAAGTGTATTTGTTTATATATTTTCTTTCAAATTTACATTATTTTATGTGTATTTTGTATATGTATTTCAATACAAATTTACCTAATTTTATGTGTATTTTGTATATTTCTTTTCATACAAATTTTTATTATTTTTGTGTATTTTTGTATATAGTTTTATACAAATTTAGGTTATTTTATGTACGCATTTACATTATTTAATGTTTGTTTTGAATATATATTTTTATGCAAATTTGCTTTATTTTATGTGCATTTTTGTAAGTTTGTATTGAAATACATATGCAAAATACATATAAAACAATGTAAATTTGTTTCAAAATATATATACGAATTTATTATTTTTTTTTTTTACAGCAAAGGAGACAGCTCAAGGGCACAAAAAAGTAAACATTAATAAAAAAAAAAAAGCCCGCTACTCGCTGCTCCTAAAATGAATCCAAAGAGGTGGCCGAAAGATAAGTCAGTTTCGGGAGGAGAGGTGTCCTGATACCCTCCTCTTGAAAGAGTTCAAGTCGTAGGCAGGAGGAAATACAGATGAAGGAAGATTGTTCCAGAGTTTACCAGCGTGAGGGATGAAAGAGTGAAGATGCTGGTTAACTCTTGCATAAGGGGTTTGGACAGTATAGGAATGAGCATGAGTAGAAAGTCGAGTGCAGCGGGGCCGCGGGAGGGGGGGAGGCATGCAGTTAGCAAGTTCAGAAGAGCAGTCAGCGTGGAAATATCGATAGAAGATAGAATGAGACGAAGAGCCTTTGCCTCCACTCTGTCCAGAAGAGCTGTGTGAGTGGAGCCCCCCCATACATGAGATGCATACTCCATACGAGGGCGGACAAGGCCCCTGTATATGGACAGCAACTGTGCAGGGGAGAAGAACTGGCGGAGACGGTACAGAACGCCCAGCCTCGAGGAAGCTGATTTAGTAAGAGATGAGATATGAAGTTTCCAGTTGAGATTTTGAGTTAAGGATAGACCGAGGATGTTTAGTGTTGAGGAAGGTGATAGCTGGGTGTTGTCAAAGAATAGGGGATAGTTGTTTGGAAGATTGTGTCGAGTGGATAGGTGGAGAAACTGTGTTTTTGAGGCGTTGAAGGACACCAGGTTCTTCTTGCCCCAATCGGAAATAATAGTAAGGTCTGAGGCTAAGCGTTCTGCAGCCTCCAGCCTTGAGTCGTTAAGTTCCTGAAGGGTGGGTCTTCTATTAAAAGAAGTTGAATAATGCAGAGTGGAATCATCGGCGTAGGAATGGATAGGACAGTTCGTTTTGGAAAGAAGATCATCAATGAACAACAGAAAAAGAGTGGGAGATAGGACAGAACCCTGTGGGACACCACTGTTAATAGATTTAGGGAAGAACAGTGACCGTCTACCACGGCAGAAATAGAACGGTCAGAAAGGAAACTGGAGATAAAGGTACAGAGAGAAGGATAGAAACCGTAGGAGGGTAGTTTAGAAAGCAAAGATTTGTGCCAGACCCTATCAAAAGCTTTTGATATGTCCAGCGCAATAGCAAAAGTTTCACCGAAACGGCTAAGAGAGGATGACCAAGAGTCAGTTAAGAAGGCTAGGAGATCACCAGTAGAACGCCCCTTGCGGAACCCATACTGGCGATCAGATAGAAGGTCAGAAGTGGAAAGGTGCTTTTGAATCTTACGGTTAAGGATTGATTCAAAAGCTTTAGATAGACAAGAAAGTAAAGCAATAGGACGGTAGTTTGAGGGATTGGAGCGGTCACCCTTCTTAGGTACAGGCTGTGTGAAGGCATACTTCCAGCAAGAAGGAAAGGTAGATGTTGACAGGCAGAGGCGAAAGAGTTTGACCAGGCAGGGTGACAGCACGGAGGCACAGTTTTAAGGACAATAGGAGGCACTCCATCAGGTCCATAAGCCTTCTAAGGATTGAGGCCAGAGAGGCATAGAAAACATCATTTTGAAGAATCTTTATAACAGGCATAAAGGAGTCAGAGGGGGATGAGTAGGAGGACAATGCCCAGAATCGTCCAGACTGGAGGTTTTAGAAAAAGTTTGAGAGAAGAGTTCAGCCTTAGAGATAGATGAGACGGCAGTGTTGCCGTCATGACTGAGGAGTGGAGGGAAAGATGAAGAAGTGAAGTTGGAGGAGATGTTTTTGGCTACATGCCAGAAGTCACGGGAAGAGTTAGAGAAAGCAAGGTTTTGACATTTCTATTAATGAAAGAATTTTGGTTAGTCGGAGAATAGATTTGGCACGATTTCGGGCAGAAATGTAAAGTTCATAATTAGCATTAGTTTGAAGGCTCTGGTATCTTTTGTGAGCTACCTCTCTATCATTGACAGCACGAGAACAAGCGTGATTAAACCAAGGCTTTTTAGCGTGAGGAGTAGAGAAAGAACGAGGAATGTATGCCTCCATTCCAGAGACAATCACCTCTGTGATGCGCTGAGCACACACAGAGGGGTCTCTATCCTGGAAGCAATAATCATTCCACGGGAAATCGGAAAAGTACATCCTCAGGTCGTCCCACCGAGCTGAAGCAAAATGCCAGAAGCATCGCCTCTTCGGTGGGTCCAGAGGATGTACAGGAGCGATAGGACAGGATGCAGAAATAAGATTGTGATCGGAGGAGCCCAACGGAGAGAACAGTTTGACAGAATAAGCAGAAGGGTTTGAGGTAAGGAAGAGGTCTAGAATGTTGGGCCGATCTCCAAGACGGTCAGGAATACGTGTAGGGTGCTGGACCAACTGCTCTAGGTCGTTGAGGATAGCAAAGTTGTAGGCTTGTTCACCAGGATGGTCAGTGAAAGAGGATGAAAGCCAAAGCTGGTGGTGAACATTGAAATCTCCTAGGATGGAGATTTCAGCGAAGGGAGAGTGGGTCAAGATGTGCTCCACTTTAGAATTCAAATAGTCAAAGAATTTTACATAGTTGGTAGAGTTAGGTGAGAGATAAACAGCACAGATGTATTTAGTAATAGAATGACAGTGAAGTCTTAACCAGATGGTGGAAAATTCAGAAGAGTCAAGGTCGTGGGCACATAAAATAACGTAAATTTCCATAAAAATATATACAAAATACACATAAAATGAAGTAAATACGTATAAAAAAATGAATACAAAATTCACATAAAATAATGTAAAATCGTATCAATATAAATAAACAAAATACCAATAAAAGAATGTGTGTTTGTATAAATATAAATATACAAAATACACGTAAAATATCGTAAATTTGTATAAAACTATATACAAAAATACACAGAAGTAATTAGATTTGTATGAAAATAGATATAGAAAATACAGCTAAAATAAACTAAATTTCAATTGAAATGTATATACAAAATACATAAAATAATGTAAATTTGTATCAAAATATTTATACAAATACATATAATAACGTAGATTTGTTTAAAAATATATAAACAAAATACACATTAAGTAATGTAAATACGTATAAAAAAATATGTTCAAAATACACATATAATCATGTAATTCGTATCAAAATAAATAAACAAAAAAACAAAAAAAATAATGTAAATTTGTATGAGAAAACATATACAAATAACGCTAATTTCTATAAAAATATATGTACAAAAATGCACATAAGATAAAGTAAATTTGCATGAAAATATATATACAAAAAACACATTAAATAATGTAAATGAGTACATAAAATAACCAAAATTTGTATAAAACTATATACAAAAATACACAAAAATAATTTAAATTTGTATAAAAAGAAATATACAAAATACACGTAAATTTAGGTAAATTTGTATTGAAATACATATACAAAATACACATTAAATAATGTAAATTTGAATGAAAATATATAAACAAACATACTTAAAATAACGTAAATTTGTATAAAATACATATGCAAGATACAAATTAAATAATGTAAATGTGTAAAAAAAAAATTATACAAAAAACAAATAGAATAATATAAAATCGTATCAAAATAAATACACAGAATATCAATTAAATAATGTAAATTTGTATGAAAATAAAGATGCAAAATTCCAAAAATATCGTATTTTTATAAAATATATATACAAAATACATATAAATACATGTATATAAATATATAATATATATATATATATATATATATATATATATATATATATATATATATATATATATATATATATATATATATATATATATATATATATATATATATATATATATATATATATATATATATATATATATATATATATATATATATATATATATATATATATATATATATATATATATATATATATATATATATATATATATATATATATTCCTACAAATATACATTCTTTTATTGGAATTTCGTTTATTTATTTTGATACGAATTTACATTATTTTATGTGTATTTTGTATATATATTTTTCTACGTATTTACATTATTTTATGTGTATTTTGCATATATATTTTCATAAAAATTTACGTTATGTTATTGTGTTTATTTGTATCTATTTTAATACAAATTCACATTATTTTATGTGTATTTTGCATTTCTATCTCAATACAAATTTACCTTATAGTATGTGTATTTTGTATATTTTTTTAATACAAATTTAATTATTTTATGTGTATTTTTGTATATATTTTTTTTAAAAATGAGTTATTTTATGTGTGTTTTGTATATCTATTTTCATACAAATTTAATTACTTTTCTGTATTTTTATATATACTTTTATATCAATTTACGTTATTTTATGTGTATTTTGTATGTTTATATTTATACAAATGCACATCCTTTTTTTACTATTTTGTTTATTTATTTCGTTACGAGTTTACATTATTTTATGTGTATTTTGTACATATTTTTTTATACGTATTTACTTCATTTTATGTGTATTTTGTATATATATCTTTATAGAAATCTGCGTTATTTTATGTGTTTTCGTACATATATTTTGAAACAGATTTACATTGATTTATATGTATTTTGCATATCTATTTCAATACAAATTTACCTTATTGTGTGTGCATTTCGTATATTTATTTTAATACATATTTAAATATTTTATGTGTGTTTTGGTATATATATATATTTTTATAAAAAATGCGTTATTTTATGGGTATTTTGCATCTTTATTTTCATGCAAATTTATTTTATTTTATTAACATATTACATTATTTTTTGTGTATTTTGTATATATATTTTTATAAAAATTTACATTATTTTATTGTGTGTATTCGTATTTATTTTGATACAAATTTTATACAAATTCATGTTATTTCATGTGTATTTGTATATATATTTTCATACAAATATGTAATATTTTATGCGTATTTTTACATATTTTTCATTACAAATTTACCTTATTTTATGATTATTTTGTATATTTATTTCATTCAATTTTAAATTATTTTATGTGTATATTTGTATTTGTATTTACGCAATTTTATATGCATTTTCTATATATATTTTCATCCAAAATTACATTATTTCATTGGTATTTTCTTTATTTAACTCGATACGAATTTAGATTTTTTCATAGGTATTTTGTATACATATGTTTATACTCGTTTACATTATGTAATGTGTGTTTTGTATATATTTTTTAAAGCAAATTTATTTTATGTGCATTTTTGTACATATCTTTTTATAGAAATTTATTTATTTTATGTGTATTTTGTATATGTTTTCTCATAAAAATTTACATTATTTTATTGGAATTTTGTTTATTTATTTTGATACGAATTACATGATTATATATGTATTTTGTATATATTTTTTTATACGTAATTACATTATTTAATGTGTTTTTTGTTTATATATTTTTATATAAAATTTACGTAATTATATGTACTTTATGTATTTTGTACATATATTTCATTTAAAATTAAGCTTATTTTGTGTGTATTTTGTATATCTATTTTCATACAAATTTAATTACTTCTTTGTATCTTTGTATATTGTTTTATATAAATTTACCTTATTTTTTGTGCATTTTGTATATATATATTTATACAAATACACATAAAATAAAGTAAATTTACATAAAAATAAATATACAAAACACACATTAAATAATGTAAATGCGTATAAAAATATGTATACAAAATACCTATGAAATAATCTAAATTCGTATCGAATTAAACTAACAAAATACCAATAAAATAATGTAATTTTTGATGAAAATATATTTAGAAAATACACATAAAATAACCTAAGTACAAATACATATATACACATAAAATAATTTAAAATTGAAGGAAATAAATATTCAAAATAAACATAATATAAGGTAAATTTGTAAAGAAATATATTTAAAAATGCGCATAAAATAATGTAGATTTGTATGAAAATATATATACAAATACACATAAAATAACATGAATTTGTATAAAATTTGTATCAAATTATATACGAATACACACAATAAAATAAAGTAAATTTTTATGATAATATATATACAAAATACACATAAAATAATGTAAATACGTAGAAAAATATATATACAAAATACACATAAAATAAAGTAAACTCGTATCAGAATAAATAGATAAAATTCCAATAAAAGAATATATATTTGTAGGAAAATATATATAAAAAATACAAATAAAATAACTAAAATTTGTATAAAAATATATACAAAAACACAAAAAATTATTTAAATTTGTTTGAAAATAGATTTGAAAAAAAAAATTAGGCAAACTTGTATTGAAATACCTATACAAATTACACATAAAATAATGTAAGTTTGAATGAAAATATATAAACAAATACACTTAAAATAACATAAAATTGTATGAAATATATATACAAAATACACATTAAATAATGTAAATATGTATAAAAAATAGATATACAAAACACAAATAGAATAATGAAAAATCGTATCAAAATAAACACACAGAATATTAATAAAATAATATAAATTTGCATGAAAATAAAGATGCAAAATACCCATAAAATAACGCATTTTTTATAAAAATATATATACCAAAACACACATAAAATATTTGAATTTGTATTAAAATAAATATACGAAATGCACTCACAATAAGGTAAATTTGTATTGAAATAGATATGTAAAATACATATAAAACGAATACACATAAAATAACGCAGATTTCTATAAAGATATATATACAAAATACACATAAAATGAAGTAAATACGTATAAAAAAAATGTGCACAAAATACACATAAAATAATGTAAACTCATATCGAAATAAATAAACAAAATACTAATCAAAGAATGTGTATTTGTATAAATATAAATATACAAAATACACATAAAATAACGTAAATTGATATAAAAGTATATACAAAAATACAGAAAAGTAGTTAAATTTGTATGAAAATAGATATACAAAATACACATAAAATAACTCATATTTAAAAAAAATATACAAAAATACACATAAAATAATTCAGTTTGTATTAAAATAAATATACAAAATACTCATACTATAAGGTAAATTTGTATTTAAATAGATATGCAAAATACACATAAAATAATGTAAATTTGTATCAAAATAGATACGAATACACACAATAAAATAACGTAAATTTTTCTGAAAATATATATACAAAATACACATAAAATAATGTAAATACGTAGAAAAATATATATACAAAATACACATAAAATAATGTAAATTCGTATCAAAATAAATAAACAAAATTCCAATAAAAGAATGTATATATATATATATATATATATATATATATATATATATATATATATATATATATATATATATATATATATATATATATATATATATATATATATATATATATATATATATATATATATATATATATATATATATATATATATATATATATATATATATATATATATATATATATATATATATATATATCTATATATATATACATATATTTAATGTGTATTTTGTTTATATATTTTATACAAATTTACGTTAATATATGTATTTGAATATATATTGATACAAATTTGCATTATTTTATGTATTTTCTATATTTATTTCAATTCTAATTTAGCTTATTTTATGTCTTTTTATCAATTTTCATACAAATTTAATAAATATTTTTTATTTTTGTATATAGTTTTATACAATTTTACGTTATTTTATGTGTATTTTGTATATTTATATTTATAAAAGAAAACATTCTTTTATTGGCATTTTGTTTATTTATTTTGATACGAATTTACATTATTTTATGTGTATTTTGTATATATTTTCTTATATGTATTTACTTCATTTTATGTGTATTTTGTATATATATTTATATAGAAATCTACGTTATTTTATGTGTATTCGTATATATATTTTGAAAGAAATTTACATTGTTTTATATGTATTTTGCATATTTGTATAAATATAAATATACAAAATGCACATAAAATAAGGTAAATTTATATAAAACAATATACAAAGATACAGAGAAGTAATTAAATTTGTATGAAAATAGATATACAAAATACACACAAAATAAGCTTAATTTGAATTGAAATATATGTACAAAATACATAAAATAAATTAAATTTGTATCAAAATATTTTTTCAAATACTCATATAATTACGTAAATTTTATTTAAAAATATATAAAGAAAATACACATTAAATAATGTAATTACGTATAAAAAAGTATATACAAAATACACATATAATCATGTAATTGGTATCAAAATAAATAAACAAAATACCAATAAAATAATGTAAATTTTTATGAGAAAACATAAACAAAATGCATATAAAATAAATAAATTTCTTTAAAAATATATGTAAAAAAATGCACATACAATAAATTTGCATTAAAAAATATATACAAAACACACATTACATAATGTAAATGAGTATAAACATATGTATACAAAATACCTATGAAAAAATCTAAATTCGTATCGAGTTAAATAAAGAAAATACCAATAAATTAATGTAATTTTATATGAAAATATATATAGAAAATACACATAAAATTACGTAAATACAAATACAAATATACACATAAAATATTTTAAATTTCAATGAAATAAATATACAAAATAATCATGAAATAAGGTAAATTTGTAATGAAAAATATGTAAAAATACACGTAAAATAATATAAATTTGTATGAAAATATATAAACAAATACACATAAAATAACATGAATTTGTATAAAATTTGCATCAAAATAAATAGGAATACACACAAAAAAATAATGTATTTTTTATATATATATATATATATATATATATATATATATATATATATATATATATATATATATATATATATATATATATATATATATATATATATATATATATATATATATATATATATATATATATATACAAAATACACATGAAATAATGTAAATACGTAGAAAAATATATATACAAAATACACATAAAATAATGTAAACTCGTATCAAAATAAATAAACAAAACTATAATAAAAGATTGTATATTTGTAGGAAAATATATATACAAAATACAAATAAAATAACACAAATTTGTATAAAAATAAAAAAAAAATATACAAAAATAATTTAAATTTGTTTGAAAATAGATATTCAAAATACACATAAAGTTAGGCAAATTTGTATTGAAATACATATACAAAATACACATAAAATAACGTAAATTTGGATAAAATATATATACAAAATATACATTAAATAATGTAAATATGTATAAAAATATATATACAAAATACACATAGAATAATGTTAAATCGTATCAAAATAAATAAACAGAATATCAATAAAATAATTTAAATTTGTATGAAAATAATGATGCAAAATAACCATATATTAACGCATATATGCATAAAAATATTTATACAAAGATACACATGAAATAATTAAATTTATATTGAAATAAATATACAAAATGCATATACAATGAAGTAAATTTGTATTGAAATACATATGCAAAATACACATCAATAATGTAAATTTGTATCAAAATATATATATACGAATACACATAAAATGGAGTAAATTTCTATGAAAATATACATACAAAATACATATAAAATGATGTAAATAGTATAAAAATATATATATACCAAATACACCTAAAATAATGTAAATTAGTATCAAAATAAACAAACAAAATACCGATAAAAGAACGTATATTTGTAGGAAAATAAATATACAAAATACACATAAAATAACGAAAATTTGTATCAAAATATATACAAAAAAAAACAAAAATAATTTCAATTTTTATGAAAATTGATATACAAAAAACACATATAATTAGTTAAACTTGTACAAATTTGTACATGTACAAAATACACATAAAATAATAAAAATTTGTATGAAATGAAAACAAATACACATAAAATAACGTACATTTGTATTAAACATATATACAAAATACACATAGAAAATAATGTAAAATCGTATCAAAATATATACACAAAGTATCAAAAAAATAATGTAAATTTGTATGAAAATAAAGATGCAAAATACCAATAAAATAAAGCATATTTTTATAAAAATACATATACATAGATACACATTCAATAATTAAATTTGTATTAAAATTAATATACAAAATACACATACAATAAGGTAAATTTTTATTTAAAAAATATGCAAAATACACATAAAACAAAGTAAATTTGTTTCAAAATATATATACGAATACACATAAAATAACGCAGATTTCTATAGAAATATATATACAAAATACACTTGAGATGCTGTAAATACGTATAAAAATATATATATACAAAATAGACATTAAATAATGTAAATTCGTGTCAAAATAAATAAACAAAATATCAATAAAAGAATGTGTATTTGTATGAAAATAGATATACAAAATACACATAAAATAACGTAAATTTGTATAAAACTATATACAAATATACAGACAAATAATTTAAATTTGTTTGAAAATAAGTATACAAAATACACATAAAATTAGGTAAATTTGTATTGAAATACATTTACAAAATACACATAAAATAATGTAAATTTGAATGAAAATTCATAAACAAATACACTTAAAATAACGTAAATTTGTATAAAATATATATACAAAATACACGTTAAGTAATGTAAATATGTATAAAAAAATATATACAAAACCCAAATAGAATAATGTGAAATCGTAACAAAATAAATACACAGAATATTAATAAAATACCCATAAAATAACGCATTTTTTAAAAAATATATATACCAAAATACATATAAATTTTTTTAATTTGTATTAAAATAAATATACAAAATGCACATACAATAAGGTAAATTTATATTGAAATAGATATGCAAAATACATATAAAACAATGTAAAATTTGTTTCAAAATATATATACGAATACACATAAAATAACGTAGATTTCTATAAAAATATGTATACAAAATACACATAAAATGAAGTAAATACGTATAAAAAAATGTATACAAAATACACATAAAATAATGTAAATTCGTATGAAAATAAATAAACAAAATACCAATAAAACAATGTGTTTTTGTATAAAAATAAATATACAAAATACACATGAAATATCGTAAATTTATATAAAACTATATACAAAAATACACAAAAGTAGTTAAATTGTGTGTATTTTGTACATATTTTTTATACGTATTTACATTACTTAATGTGTATTTTGTTTATATATTTTTAAACAAATCTACGTTATTATATGTATTTGTATAAATATTTTGATACAGATTTACATTATTTTATGGATTTTGTATGTACATTTCAATTCAAATTTAGCTTATTTTAGCTTTTTTTTGTATATATATTTTCATACAAATTTAATTACTTATGTGTATTTTTGTATATAGTTTTGTACAAATTTACGATATTTTATGTGTATTTTGTATATTTATATTTATACAAATACACATTCTTTTACTGGTATTTTGTTTATTTATTTTGATACGATTTTTATGTGTATTTTGTATTCATTTTTTTATACGTATTTACTTCATTATATGTGTATTTTGTATATATTTTTATAGAAATCTACGTTATTTTATGTGTATTCGTATATATATTTTGAAACAAATTTACATTGTTTTATATGTATTTTGCATATCTTTTTCAATACAAATTTACCTTATAGTATGTGCATTTTTTATATTTATTTTAATACAAATTTTAATATTTTATGTGTATTTTGGTATATATATTTTTACAAAAAATGCGTTATTTTATGGCTATTTTGCATCTTTATTTTCATACAAATTTACATTATTTTACTAATATTCTGTGTATTTATTTTTGATACGATTTTACATTATTCTATTTGTGTTTTGTATATATTTTTTTTATACATAATTAAATTATTTAATGTGTATTTTGTGTATATATTTGATACAAATTTACGTTTTTTTAAGTGTATATGTTTATATATTTTCATTCAAATTTCCATTATTTTATGTGTGTTTTGTATATGTATCTCAATACAAATTTACCTAATTTTATGTGTATTTTGTATATTTATTTTCATACAAATTTAAATTATTTTTGTGTATTTTTGTATATAGTTTTATACAAACTTAGGTTATTTTATGAGTATTTTTTATATCTATTTTCATACAAATACACATTCTTTTATTGATATTTTGTTTATTTATTTTGACGCGAATTTAAATAATTTAATGTGTATTTTGTATATATATTTTTATACGTATTTACATCATTTCATGTGTATTTTGTATATATATTTCTATAGAAATCTACGTTATTTTATGTGTATTCATATATAGATTTTTAAACTAATTTACACTTTTATGTGTATTTTGCATATTTTTTCAATACAAATTTACCTTATTGTATATGCATTTTGTATATTAATTTTAATAGAAATTTAATTATTCTATGTGTATTTTTGTATATGTATTTTTATAAAAATATGCTTTATTTTATGGGTATTTTGCATCTTTATTTTCATACAAATTTACGTTATTTTATTGATATTCTGCTCATTCATTTTGATACGATTTGATATTATTCTATGTGTATTTTGTATATATTTTTCATACAAATTTACGTTATTTTATGTGTATTTGTTAATATATTTTGACAC
Organism: Eriocheir sinensis; assembly: GCF_024679095.1. Lineage (NCBI taxonomy): Eukaryota > Metazoa > Arthropoda > Malacostraca > Decapoda > Varunidae > Eriocheir > Eriocheir sinensis. Next base: position 1,108,778 of record NW_026111743.1, on the reverse strand, counting down.
AAATTTACAATATTTTATGGGTATTTTGTATATATATTTCAAAAGAAATTTACCTAGTTTTATGTGTATTTTGAATATCTATTTTCATACAAACTCAAATCATTTTTATGTATTTTTGTATATATTTCAATACAAATTTTAGTTATGTTATGTGTATTTTATAAATCTATTTTCATTCAAATATATATTATTTTATTGGTATTTTGTTGATTTATATTGATACGAATTTACATTATTTTATATGTACTTTGTATATATATTTTTATAGGCATTTACATTATTTAATATTTATTTTGAATATATAATTTTATACAAATTCATGGTATTTTATGTGTATTTGTATATATATTTTTATATAAATTTACATTATTTTATGTGTATTTTGTACATATATTTCATTACAAATTTACCTTATTTTATGTTTATTTTGTATGTGTATTTTGTACATTTATATTTATACAGATACACATTCTTTTATTGGTATTTTGTTCATTTATTTTGATTCGAGCTTACATTATTTTATGTGTATTTTGTTTACATTTTTTTATACGTATTTACTTAATTTTATATATATTTTGTATATATTTTTTTTATAGAAATCTACGTTATTTTATGTGTATTCGTATATATAAATTTGTATAAAACTATACAAAAATACACAAAAATAATTTAAATTTGTACGAAAAGAAATATACAAAATACACGTAAAACTAGGTAAATTTGTATTTAAATACATATACAAAATACACATCAAATAATGTAAATTTGAATGAAAATATATAAACAAACACACTTAAAATAACGTAAATTTTTATAAAATATATATGCAAGATACACATTAAATAATGTAAATGTGTATAAAGAAATATATACCAAAAACAGATAAAATAAAGTAAAATCGTATCAAAATAAATACACAGAATATCAATAAAATAATGTAAATTTGTATGAAAATAAAGATGCAAAATTCCCAAAAAATATCGCATTTTTTATAAAAATATATATGCCAAAATACAAAAAATACAAAATGCATATAAAGTAAGGTAAATTTGTATTGAAAGAGATATTTAAAAATACATATAAAACAATGTAAATTTGTTTGAAAATATATATACGAATACACATAAAATAACGTAGATTTCTATAAAAATATATACAAAATACACATAAAATGAGGTAAATACGTATAAAAAAATGAATACAAAATACACATAAAAATCGTATCAAAATAAATAAACAAAATACCAGTAAAAGAATGTGTATTTGTATAAATATAAATATACAAAATACACATAAAATATCGTAAATTTGTATAAAACTATATACAAAAATACACATAAGTAATTAAATTTGTATGAAAATATATATACAAAATACAGCTAAAATAAGCTAAATTTGAATTGAAATGTACATACAAAATACATAAAATAATGTAAATCTGTATCAAAATATTTATAAATATACATATAATAACGTAGATTTGTTTAAAAATATATAAACAAAATACACATTAAGTAATGTAAATACGTATAAAAAATATGTACAAAATACACATATAATCATGTAATTCGTATCAAAATAAATAAACAAAATAACAATAAAATAATGTAAATTTGTATGAGAAAACATATAAAAATAACGCAAATTTCTATAGAAATATATATACAAAACACACACTAAATAATGTAAATGCGTACATAAAATAACTTAAATTTGTATAAAACTATATACAAAAATACACAAAAATAGTTTAAATTTGTTTGAAAAGAAATATACAAAATACACATAGAATTAGGTAAATTTGTATTGAAATACATATACAAAATACACATCAAATAATGTAAATTTGAATAAAAATATATACAAAAAACAAATAGAATAATGTAAAATCGTATCAAAATAAATACACAGAATATCAATAAAATAATGTAAATTTGTATGAAAATAAAGATGCAAAATTCCCAAAAATTATCGCATTTTTTTATAAAAATATATACAAAAATACACATAAAATATTTAAATTTGTATTGAAATAAATATACAAAATGCATATACAGTAAGGTAAATTTGTATTGAAAGAGATATTCAAAAATACATATAAAACAATGTAAATTTGTTTCAAAATATATATACGAATACACATAAAATAAAGTAGATTTCTATAGAAATATATATCCAAAATACATATGAAATTATGTAAATACGAATAAAAATATATATACAAAATACATATCAATAATGTAAATTCGTGTCAAAATAAATAAACAAAATATCATGAAAAGAATGTGTATTTGTATGAAAATAGATAATAGATAATAAATTTGTATAAAATATATATGCAAGATACACATTAAATAATGTAAATATGTATAAAAAAGTATATACAAAAAACAAATAGAATAATGTCAAATCGTATCAAAATAAATACACCGAATATTAATAAAATAATGTAAATTTGTGTGAAAATAAAGATGCAAAATTCCCATATAATAGCGCATTTCTTATAAAAATATATATACCAAAATACACATAAAATATTTAAATTTGTATTAAAATAAATATACAAAATGCACACACAATAAGGTAAATTTGTATTGAAATAGACATGCAAAATATATATAAAACAATGTAAATTTGTTTCAAAATATATATACGAATACACATAAAATAACGTAGATTTCTATAAAAATATATATACAAAATGCACATAAAATTAAGTAAATACGAATAGAAAATGTATACAAAATACACATAAAATAATGTAAATTCGTATAAATATAACTAAACAAAATACAAATAAAAGAATGTGTATTTGTATACATATAAATATACAAAATGCACATAAAATAACGTAAATTTGTATAAAACTATATACAAAAATACAGAGAAGTAATTAAATTTGTATGAAAATAGATATACAAAATACACACAAAATAAGCTAAATTTGAATTGAAATATATATACAAAATACATAAAAGAAAGTAAATTTGTTTAAAAATATTTTTAACAAATACACATATAATAACGTAAATTTGTATAAAAATATATAAGTAAAATACACATTAAGTAATGTAAATACGTATAAAAAAAATATGTACAAAATACACAAATAATCATGTCATTCGTATCAAAATAAATAAACAAAAATCTAATTAAATAATGTAAATTTGTATGAGAAAACATATACAAAATACACATAAAATAACGCAAATTCCTATAACAATATATGTACAAAAATGCACATAAAATTAGTTTGCATAAAAAAATATAAACAAAACACACATTAGATAATGTAAATGAGTATAAAAATATGTATACAAAATACCTATGAAATAATCTAAATTCATATCGAGTTAGATTAAGAAAATAACAATAAAATAATGTAATTTTGGATGAAAATATATATAGAAAACACACATAAAATAACCTAAATACAAATACAAATATACACATTCAATAATTTAAAATTGAATGAAATAAATATACAAAATAAGCATAAAATAAGTTAAATTTCTACTAAAATATATGTAAAAATACACATATAGATATACAAAATAAGGTAAATTCGTTTCAAGTTCAATAAACATAATTCAGATAAAAGAAAGTATATTTGTAGAAAAAAATAAATATACAAAATACACATAAAATAACGAAAATTTGTTTGAAAATATAAAAAAAAATAAACAAAAATAATTTCAATTTGTATGAAAATAAATATACAAAATACACATCTATTTTGTATATCTATATTCACACAAATTTAATTACTTTTGTGTATTTTTGCATATAGTTTTATATAAATTTACGTTATTTTATTTCTATTTTGTATATTTATATTTATACAATACACATTCTTTTATTAGTATTTTGTTTATTTATTTTGATACGAGTTTACATTATTTTATGTGTATTTTGTATACCTTTTTTTATACGTATTTACTTCATTTTATGTGTATTTTGTATGTTTATTTTCATAGAAATCTACGTTATTTTATGTGTATTCGTATATATATTTTGAAAAAAATTTACATGGTTTTATATGTATTTTGCATATCTATTTCAATACAAATTTACCTTATTGTATGTGCATTTTGTATATTTATTTTAATACAAATTCAAATATTTTATGTGTGTCTTGGTATAAATATTTTTATAAAAAATGCGTTATTTTATGGGTATTTTGCATCTTAATTTTCATACAAATTTACATTATCTTATTAATATTCTGTTTGATACGATTTTATATTATTCTATGTGTGTTTTGTATATATTTTTTTATACATATTTACATTATATAATGTGTATTTTTATATATATATATATATATATATATATATATATATATATATATATATATATATATATATATATATATATATATTTTATATGTATTTGTTTATATATTCTCATTCAAATTTACATTATTTTATGTGTATTTTGTAAATGTATTTCAATACAAATTTACCTAATTTTATGTGTATTTTGTATATTTATTTTCATACAAATTAAAATTATTTTTGTGTATTTTTGTATATAGTTTTATACAAATTTAGGTGATTTTATGTGTATATTGTATATCTATTTTCATACAAATACACATTCTTTTATTGATATTTTGTTTATTTATTTTGACGCGAATTTACATTATTTAATGTGTATATATATATATATATATATATATATATATATATATATATATATATATATATATATATATATATATATATATATATATATATATATATATATATATATATATATATATATATATATATATATATATATATATATATATATATATATATATATATATATATATATATATATATATATATATATATATATATATTTTTATACGTGTTTACATCATTTGATGTGTATTTTGTATATATATTTCTATAGAAATCTACGTTGATTTATGAGTATTCGTATATAGATTTTGAAATAAATTTACACTGTTTTATGTGTATTTTGCATATTTTTTCAATACAAATTTACCTTATTGTATATGCATTTTGTATATTAATTTTAATACAAATTTAATTATGCTATGTGTATTTTTATAAAAATATGCTTTATTTTATGGGTATTTTGCATTTTTATTTTCATACAAATTTACATTATTTTATTTATATTCTGTTTATTTATTTTTTAAACAATTTTACATTATTTTATGTGTATTTTGTATATCTATTTTTATACGTATTTACTTAATTTATGTGTATTTTGTATATATATTTTTTATAGAAATCTACGTTATTTTATGTGTATTCGTATATATATTTTGAAACAAATTTACATTGTTTTATATGTATTTTTGCATATCTCTTTCAATTCAAGTTTACCTTATTGTATGTGCATTTTGTATATTTACTTCAATACAAATTTAAATATTTTATGTGTATTTTGGTATATATATTTTTATAAGAAATGCGCTATTTGATGGGAATTTTGCATCTTTATTTTCATACAAATTTACATTATTATATTAATATTCGGTGTATTTATTTTGATACGATTTCACATTATTCTATTTGTTTTTTGTATATATTTTTTTATACATATTTACATTATTTAATGTGTATCTTGCATATATATTTCATACAAATTTATTATCTATTATTTATTTTCATACAAATACACATTCTTTTCATGATATTTTGTTTATTTATTTTGACACGAATTTACCTAGATATGTATTTTGTATATATATTTTTATACGTATTTACATAATTTCATGTGTATTTTGTATATATATTTCTATAGAAATCTACGTTATTTTATGTGTATTCGTATATATATTTTGAAACAAATTTACTTTGTTTTATATGTATTTTTGAATATCTCTTTCAATACATATTTACCTTACTGTATATGCATTTTGTATATTTATTTCAATACAAATTTAATTATTTTATGTGTATTTTGGTATATATATTTAAAAAAAAAATGCGGTATTTTATGGGAATTTTGCATCTTTCTTTTCATACAAATTTACATTATTTTATTGATATTCTGTGTATTTATATTGATAGGATTTTACATTATTCTATTTCTTTTTTGTATATATTTTTTTATACACATTTACATTATTTAATGTGTATCTTGCATATATATTTTATACAAATTTACGTTATTTTAAGTGTATTTGTTTATATATTTTCATTCAAATTTACATTATCCTATGTGTATTTTGTATATGTATTTCAATACAAATTTACCTAATTTTATGTGTATTTTGTATGTTTCTTTTCATACAAATTTTAAATATTTTTGTGTATTTTTGTATATAGTTTTATACAAATTTAGGTTATTTTATGTACGCATTTACTTTATTTAATGTGTGTTTTGTATATATATTTTTCTGCAAATTTACTTTATTTTATGTGCATTTTTGTACATATTTTTTTTTAGAAATTTGCGTTAATTTATGTGTATTTGTATATGTTTTCTCATACAAATTTACATTATTTGATTGCTATTTTTATTTATTTTGATACGAATGAAAATAGATATACAAAATATACATAAAATAAACTAAATTTGTATTGAAATATATATACAAAATACATAAAATAATGTAAATTTGTATCAAAATATTTTAACAGATGCGCATAAAATAACGTAAATTTGTTTTAAAATATACAAAATACACATTAAATAATGTAAATATGTATAAAAAAATATATGCAAAACACAAATAGAATAATGTAAAATCGTATCAAAATAAATACACAGAATATTAATAAAACAATGTAAATTTGTATGAAAATAAAAATGCAAAATACCCATTAAATAACGCATTTTTTATAAAAATATATATACCAAAATACACATGAAAAATTAATTTGTATTAAAATAAATATACAAAATACACATACAATAAGGTAAATCTGTATTGAAATAGATATGCAAAATACATATAAAACAATGTAAATTTGTTTCAAAATATATATACGAATACACATAAAATAACGTAGATTTGTATAAAAATATATATACAAAATACACATAAAATGAAGTAAATACGTATAAGAAAATGTATACAATAAATAATGTAAATTCGTATCAAAATAAATAAACAAAATACCAATAAATGAATGTGTATTTGTATAAATATAAATATACAAAATACACATAAAATAACGTAAATTTGTATAAAACTATACAAAAATACACAGAAGTAATTAAATTCGTATGAAAATAGATATACAAAATACAGATAAAATAAGCTAAATTTGAATTGAAACGTATATACAAAATACAATATTTTATATGTATATTTGTATTTGTATTTAGGTTATTTTATGTGTATTTTGTATATATATTTTCATCCAAAATTACATTATTTTATTGGTATTTTCTTAATTTAATTCCATACGAATTTAGATTATTTCATAGGTATTTTCTATCCATATTTTTATACTCATTTACATTATCTAATGTGTGTTTTGTATATATATTTTTATGCAAATCTATTTTATGTTCATTTTTGTACATATATTTTTATAGAAATTTGCGTTATTTTATGTATATAGTTTTATATAAATTTACGTTATTTTATGTTCTTTTTGTATATTTATATTTATACAAATACACATTCTTTTATTGGTATATTGTTTATTTACATTTATACGAATCTACATTATTTTATGTGTATTTTGTATACATTTTTTTATACGTATTTACTTAATTTTATATGTATTTTGTATATGTATTTTTATAGAAATCTTCGTTACTTTATGTGTATTCGTATATATATTTTGAAACAAATTTACTTTATTTTATATGTCTTTTGCATATCTATTTCAATACAAATTTACCTTGTTGTATGTGCATTTTGTATATATATTTTAATACAAATTGAAATATTTTATGTGTATTTTGGTAACAATAATTTTATAAAAAAACATAAATTTGTATAAAAAAATATGTACAAAACACAAATAGAATAATGTAAAATCGTATCAAAATAAATACACAGAATATTAATAAAATAATGTAAATTTGTATGAAAATAAAAAAGCAAAATACCCATAAAATAACGCATTTTTTTAATTTATAAAAATACATATACCAAAATACACATCAAATAATTAAATTTGTATTAAAATAAATATACAAAAAACACATACAATAAGGTAAATTTGTATTGAAATAGATATGCAAAATACATATAAAACAATGTAAATTTATTTCAAAATATATATACGAATACACATAAAATAACGTAGATTTCTATAAAAATATATATACAAAATACACATAAAATGAAGTAAATACGCATAAAAAAATGTATACAAAATACACATAAAATAATGTAAATTCGTATCAAAATAAATAAACAAAATACCAATAAAAGAATGTGTATTTGTATAAATATAAATATACAAAATACACATAAAATAACGTAAATTTATATAAAATTATATACAAAAATACACAGAAGTAATTAAATTTGTATGAAAATATATACAAAATACACACAAAATAAGCTAAATTTGAATTGAAATATATATACAAAATACACATATTTTGCATATCTATTTTCAAACAAATTTAAATTATTTTTGTGTATTTTTGTATATATTTATTTTTGTTATACATAGAATAATGTAAAATCGTATCAAAATAAGTATACAGAATATCAATAAAATAATTTAAATTTGTATGAAAATAAAGATGCAAAATACCCATAAGATAAAGTATTTTTTTTTTAAATACATATACAAAAATAAACATAGAATAATTAAATTTGTATTAAAGTTAATATACATAATGCACACATACAAAAAGGTAAGTTTGTATTGAAAAAAAACGCAAAATACAAATAAAACAGTGTAAATTTGTTTCAAAATATATATACGAATACACATAAAATAACGTGAATAATGTATATCTATTTTCATACTAATACACATTCTTTTATTGATATTTTGTTTATATATTTTGACGCGAATTTACATTATTTAATGTGTATTTTATATATATATTTTTATTCGTGTTTACATCATTTGATGTGTATTTTGTATATATATTTCTATAGAAATCTACGTTGATTTATGAGTATTCGTATATAGATTTTGAAATAAATTTACACTGTTTTATGTGTATTTTGCGTTTTTTTTCAATACAAATTTACCTTATTGTATATGCATTTTATATATTAATTTTAATACAAATTTAATTATGCTATGTGTCTTTTTGTATATGTATTTTTATAAAAATATGCTTTATTATATGGGTATTTTGCATTTTTTTTCATACAAATTTACATTATTTTATTTATATTCTGTTTATTTTTTTTGAAACAATTTTACATTATTCTATGTGTATTTTGTATATCTATATTTATACGTATTTACTTAATTTTATGTATATTTTATATATATATTTTTATAGAAATCTACGTTATTTTATGTGTATTCGTATATATATTTTGAAACAAATTTACATTGTTTTATATGTATTTTTGCATATCTCTTTCAATACAAGTTTACCTTATTGTATGTGCATTTTGTATATTTATTTCAATATAAATTAAAATATTTTATATGTATTTTGGTATATATATTTTTATAAGAAATGCGCTATTTGATGGGAATTTTGCATCTTTATTTTCATACAAATTTACATTATTTTATTAATATTCGGTGTATTTATTTTGTTACGATTTCACATTATTCTATTTGTTTTTTGTATATATTTTTTTTTACATATTTACATTATTTAATGTGTATCTTGCATATATATTTCATACAAATTTATTATCTATTATTTATTTTCATGCAAATACACATTCTTTTCATGATATTTTGTTTATTTATTTTGACACGAATTTACCTAGATATGTATTTTGTATATATATTTTTTATACGTATTTACATAATTTCATGTGTATTTTGTATATATATTTCTATAGAAATCTACGTTATTTTATGTGTATTCGTATATATATTTTGAAACAAATTTACTTTGTTTTATATGTATTTTTGAATATCTCTTTCAATACATATTTACCTTACTGTATATGCATTTTGTATATTTATTTCAATACAAATTTAAATATTTTATGTGTATTTTGGTATATATATTTTTTTTAAAAATGCGCTATTTTATGGGAATTTTGCATCTTTCTTTTCATACAAATATACATTATTTTATTGATATTCTGTGTATTTATATTGATAGGATTTTACATTATTCTATTTCTTTTTTGTATATATTTTTTTATACACATTTACATTATTTAATGTGTATCTTGCATATATATTTTATACAAATTTACGTTATTTTAAGTGTATTTGTTTATATATTTTCATTCAAATTTACATTATTCTATGTGTATTTTGTATATGTATTTCAATACAAATTTACCTAATTTTATGTGTATTTTGTATATTTCTTTTCATACAAATTTAAAAAAAAGAATTTGCATTTTTGTATATAGTTTTATACAAATTTAGGTTATTTTATGTACGCATTTACATTATTTAATGTGTGTTTTGTATATATATTTTTATGCAAATTTACTTTATTTTATGTGCATTTTTGTACATATATTTTTTTAGAAATTTGCGTTATTTTATGTGTATTTGTATATGTTTTCTCATACAAATTTACATTATTTTATTGCTATTTTGTTTATTTACTTAGATACGAATGAAAATAGATATACAAAATATATATAAAATAAACTAAATTTGTGTTAAAATATATATACAAAATACATAAAATAATGTATATTTGTATCAAAATATTTTAACAGATGCGCATAAAATAACGTAAATTTGTTTTAAAATATACAAAATACACATTAAATAATGTAAATATGTATAAAAAAATATATACAAAACACAAATAGAATAATGTAAAATCGTATCAAAATAAATACACTGAATATTAATAAAACAATGTAAATTTGTATGAAAATAAAGATGCAAAATACCCATTAAATAACGATTTTTTTTATAAAAATATATATACCAAAATACACATGAAAAAATTAATTTGTATTAAAATAAATATACAAAATACACATACAATAAGGTAAATCTGTATTGAAATAGATATGCAAAATACATATAAAACAATGTAAATTTGTTTCAAAATATATATACGAATACACATAAAATAACTTAGATTTGTATAAAAATATATATACAAAATACACATAAAATGAAGTAAATACGTATAAGAAAATGTATACAAAATACACATAAAATAATGTAAATTCGTATCAAAATAAATAAACAAAATACCAATAAAAGAATGTGTATTTGTATAAACAAAAATATACAAAATACACATAAAATGACGTAAATTTGTATAAAACTATATGCAAAAAAAACACAGAAGTTATTAAATTCGTATGAAAATAGATATACAAAATACAGATAAAATAAGCTAAATTTGAATTGAAATGTATATAGAAAATACATAAAATAATGTAAATTTGTATCAAATTATTTATAAAAATACATATAATAACGTAAATTTGTTTGAAAATATATAAACAAAATACACATTAAGTAATGTAAATACGTATAAAAAATATGTACAAAATACACATATAATCATGTAATTCGTATCAAACTAAATAAACAAAATATCAATAAAATAATGTAAATTTGTATGAGAAAACATATACAAATACATATAAAATAACGCTAATTTCCATAAAAATATATGTCCAAAAATGAACGTAAAATAAAGTAACTTTGGATAAAAATATATATACAAAACACACATTAAAAAATGTAAATGCGTACATAAAATAACCTAAATTTGTATAAAACTATATAAAAAAATACACAAAAATAGTTTAAATTTGTATGAAAAGAAATATACAAAATACACATAAAATTAGGGTAATTTGTATTGAAATACATATACAAAATACATATAAAATAATGTAAATTTGAAAGAAAATATATAAACAAATACACATATAATAACGTAAATTTGTATGAAATATATAATCAAAATACACATTAAATAATGTAAATATGTAAAAAAAAATATATACAAAACACAAATAGAATAATGTAAAATCGTATCAAAATATATACACAGAATATTAATAAAATAATGTAAATTTGTATGAAAATTAAGATGCAAAATACCTATAAAATAACGCATTTTTTATAAAAATATTGATACCAAAATACACATAAAATATTTGAATTTGTATTAAAATAAATATACAAAATGCACATACAATAAGGTAAATTTGTATTGAAATAGATATGCAAAATACATATAAAATAATGTAAATTTGTTTCAAAATAAATATACGAATTCACATAAAATAACGTAGATTTCTATAAAAATACATATACAAAATACACATAATATTAAGTAAATACGTATAAAAAAATGTATACAAAATACACATAAAATAATGTAAATTCGTATAAATGTAAATAAACAATATACCAATAAAAGAATGTGTATTTGTATAAATATAAATATACAAAATGCACATAAAATAACGTAAATTTATATAAAACTATATACTTAAAATAACGCAAATTTCTATAAAAATATATGTACAAAAATGAGCATAAAATAAATTTGCATAAAAATATATATACAAAACACACTTTAGATAATGTAAATGAGTATAAAAATATGTATAAAAAATACCTATGAAATAATCTAAATTCGTATCGAATTAAATTAAGAAAATATCAATAAAATAATGTAATTTTGGATGAAAATATATATACAAAATTCACATAAAATAACCTAAATACAAATACAAATATACACATAAAATAATTTAAAATTGAATGAAATAAATATACAAAATAAACATAAAATAAGGTAAACTTGTAATGAAATATATGAAAAAATACACATAAAATAATATAAATTTGTATGAAAATATATATACAAATACACATTAAATAACATGAATTTGTATAAAATTTGTATCAAAATATATACTTATACACACAATAAAATAACGTAATTTTTTTATGAAAATGTATATACAAAATACACATAAAATAATTTAAATACGTAGAAAAATTTATATACAAAAAACACATAAAATAATGTAAATTTGTATGAAAATATATAAAGAAATATAAAAAAAATGTAAATTTGGATAAAGTATATATACAAAATGAACATTAAATAATGTAAATATGTATAAAAAAAATATATACAAAATACACATAGAATAATGTTAAATCGTATCAAAAAAAATAAAGAGAATATCAATAAAATAATGTAAATTTGTATGAAAATAAAGATGCAAAATATCCATATAATAACGCATATTTGCATAAAAATATATATACAAAAATACATATAAAATAGTTAAATTTGTATTAAAATAAATATACAAAATGCACGTACAATAAAGTAAATTTGTATTGAAATAGATATGCAAAATACACATCAATAATGTAAATTTGTATCAAAATATATATACGAATACTAATAAAATAGAGTAAATTTCTATGAAAATATACATACAAAATAGATATACAAAATACACATATAACTAGTTAAATTTGTATTTAAATACATGTACAAAAAACACATAAAATAATGTAGATTTGTATGAAATGAAAACAAATACATTTTATATAAAATATATATACAAAATACACATAGAATAATGTAAAATCATATCAAAATAAATACACAGAATATCAATAAAATAATGTAAATTTGTATGAAAATAGAGATGCAAAATACCCATAAATTAAAGCATATTTTTATAAAAATACATATACAAAAATACACATAGATTAATGAAATTTCTATTAAAATTAATATACAAAATGCACATACAATAAGGTAAATTTGTATTGAAAAAATATGCAAAATACACATAAAATAATGTAAATTTGTTTCAAAATATATATACGAATACACATAAAATAACGCAGATTTCTATAGAAATATATATACAAAATACACTTGAAATAATGTAAATACGTATAAAAATATATATACAAAATACACATTAAATAATGTTAATTCGTGTCAAAATAAATAAACAAAATATCATGAAAAGAATGTGTATTTGTATGAAAATAGATATACAAAATACACATAAAATAACCTAAATTTGTATAAAACTATATACAAAAATACACAAAAATAATTTAAACTTGTATGAAAATAAATATACAAAAAACATATAAAAATAGGTAAATTTGTATTGAAATACATATAAAAAATACACATAAAATAATGTAAATTTGAATGAAAATATATAAACATATAGACTTAAAATAACGTAAATTTGTGTCAAATATATATACAAAAAAACATTAAATAATGTAAATATGTATAAAAAAAATATACAAAACACAAATAAAATAATGTAAAATCGTATCAAAATAAATACAGAAAATATTATTAAAATAATGTAAATATGTATGAAACATAAAATATTTTATTTTGTATTAAAATAAATAGATATACAAAATACACATAAAATAAGCTAAATTTGAATTGAAATATATATACAAAATACATAAAATAATGTAAATTTGTATCAAAATACCTATACAAATACACATATAATAACGTAAATTTGTATAAAAATATATAAACAAAATACACATTAAATAATGTAAATACGCATAAAAAAAATGTAAAAAATACACAAATAATCATGTAATTCGTATCAAAATAAATAGACAAAATACCAATAAAATAATGTAAATTTCTATGAGAAAACATATACAAAATACACATAAATAACGCAAATATCAATAAAAATATATATAATATAATATATTTTTATATATATTTAAAATATTTAATGTATATTTTGTATATATATATATTTTATCCAAATTTACGTGATTTTATATGTATTTGTTTATATATTTTCATACAAATTAAAATTATTTTATGTGAGTTTTGTATATGTATTTCAATACAAATTTGCCTAACTTTATGTGTATTTTAAATATCTATTTTCAAACAAATTTATATTATTTTTGTGTATTTTTGTATATATTTTTATACAGGTTTTAGTTATTTTATTTGTTTTTTGTATATATATTTTCCTACAAATATACATTCTTTTATTGGAATTTTGTGTATTTTATTTTTTTCGAATTTACATTATTTTATGTGTATTTTGTATATATATTTTTCTACGTATTTAAACTATTTTATGTGTATTTTATATATACATTTGTATAAAAATTTACGTTATTTTATTGTGTGTATTCGTTTATATTTTGAAACAAATTTTATACAAATTCATGTTATTTTATGTGTATTTTTATATATATTTTCATACAAATTTATATTATTTTATGTGTTTTCTTACATATATTTTATTACAAATTTACCTTATTTTATGTTTATTTTGTATATTTATTTCATTCAATTTTAAATTATTTAATGTGTATATTGGTATTTGTATTTAGGTTATTTTGTGTGTTTTTTATATATATTTTCATCCAAAATTACATTATTTTATTGTTATTTTCTTAATTTAACTCGATACGAATTTAGATTATTTCATAGGTATTTTGTATACATATTTTTATACTCATTTACATTATTTAATGTGTTTTTTGTATATATTTTTTTATGCAAACTAATTTTATGTGCATTTTTGCACATATATTTTTATTGAAACTTAAAACGTTATTTTATGTGTATTTTGTATATGCTTTCTCATACAAATTTACATTATTTAATTAGTTTTTTGTTTATTTATTTTGATACGAATGACTTGATTATTTGTGTATTTTGTAAATATTTTTTATACGTATTTACATTACTTAATGTGTATTTTGTTTATATATTTTTTTTACAAATTTACGTTATTATATGTGTATTTGTTAAAAATATTTTGAAACGAATTTACTTTATTTTATGTATTTTTTATATATATTTCAATTCAATTTAGCTTATTTTGTGTGTATTTTGTATATCTATTTTCATACAAATTTAATTACTTCTGTGTATTTTGTATATAGTTTTATACAAATTTACGTTATTTTATGTGCATTTTGTATATTTATATTTATAAAAATACACATTCTCTTCTTTGTATTTTGTATTTTTATATTTATACGAATTTACATTATTTTATGTGTATTTTGTATACATTTTTGATTCGTATTTACTTAATTTTATTTGTATTTTGTATATATATATATATATATATATATATATATATATATATATATATATATATATATATATATATATATATATATATATATATATATATATATATATATTTATAGAAATCTACGTTATTTTATGTGTATTCGTATATATATTTTGAAACAAAGTTACATTGTTTTATATGTTTTTTGCATATCTATTTCAATACAAAATTACCTTATTTTATGTGCATTTTGTATATTTATTTTAATACAAATTCAAATATTTTGTGTATTTTGGTATCTATAATTTTATAAAAAATGCGTTATTTTATAGGTATTTTGCATCTTAGTTTTCATAAAAATGTATATTATTTTATTAATATTCTGTGTCTATATTTTGATACGATTTTATATTATACTATTTGTGTTTTGTATATATTTTTTTATACATATTTTCATTATTTTATGTGTATTTTTTATATATATTCTATACAAATTAACGTTATTTTAAGTGTATTTGTTTATATAATTTCATTCAAATTTACATTATTTTAAGTGTATTTTGTATATGTATTTCAATACAAATTTACCTAATTTTATGTGTATTTTGTATATTTATTTTCATACAAAATTAAATTATTTATGTGTTTTTTTGTATATATATATATAGAGTGAATTTCTATGAAAATATATGTTCAAAATACATATAAAATTATGTAAATAAGTATAAAAATATATATATGAAATACACCTAAAAAAATGAAAATTCGTATAAAAATAAATAAACAAAATTCCGATAAAAGAACGTATATTTGTAGGAAAATAAATATAGAAAATACACATATAATTTCAATTTGTATGAAAATAGATATACAAAATACACATATAATTAGTTAAATTTTTATTTAAATACATGTACAAAATACACATAAAATAATGTAAATTTGTATGAAATGAAAACAAATTCACATAAAATAACGTACATTTGTATAAAATAGATATACAAAATATACCTAGAATAATGCAAAATCGTATCAAAATAAATACACAGAATATCAATAAAATAATGTAATTTTGTATGAAAATAAAGATGCAAAATACCCATAAAATAAACCATATTTTTTTTAAAAATACATATACAAAAATACATATAGAATAATTAAATGTGTATTAAAATTAATATACAAAATGCACGTACAATAAGGTAAATTTGTATTGAAAAAATATACAAAATGCACATAAAAGTGTAAATTTGTTTAAAAATCTATATACGAATACACATAAAATAACGTAGATTTCCATAGAAATATATATACAAAATACACATGAAATGATGTAAATATGTATAATAATATATATATTCAAAATACACATTAAATAATTTAAATTCTCGTCAAAATAAATAAACAAAATATCAATAAAAGAATTTGTATTTGTATGAAAATAAATATACAAAATACACATAAAATTAGGTAAATTTATATTGAAATACATATACAAAATACACATAAAATAATGGAAATTTGAATGAAAATATATAAACATATACACTTAAAATAACGTAAATTTGTATCAAATATATATACAAAATACACATTAAATAATGTAAATATGTATAAAAAAATATATACAAATAGAATAATGTAAAATCGTATCAACAATAAATACACAGAATATTAATAAAATAATGTAAATTTGTATGAAAATAAAGATGCAAAATAGCCATAAAATAACGCATTTTTTATAAAAATATATATACCAAAATACATATAAGATATTAAAATTTGTATTAAAATAAATATAAAAAATGCACATACTATAAGGTAAATTTGTATTGAAATAGATATGCAAAATACATATAAAACAATGTAAATTTGTTTCAAAATATATATACGAATACACATAAAATAACGTAGATTTTTATAAAAATATATACAAAATACACATAAAATGAAAAAAATACGTATAAAAAGATGAATACAAAATATACATAAAAATCGTATCAAAATAAATAAACAAAATTCCGATAAAAGAACGTATATTTGTAGGAAAATAAATATAGAAAATACACATAAAATTACGAAAATTTGAATAAAAATATAAAAAAATCAATTTCAATTTGTATGAAAATAGATATACAAAATACACATATAATTAGTTAAATTTGTATTTAAATACATGTACAAAATACACATAAAATAATGTAAATTTGTATGAAATGAAAACAAATTCACATAAAATAACGTACATTTGTATAAAATAGATATACAAAATATACATAGAATAATGCAAAATCGTATCAAAATAAATACACAGAATATCAATAAAATAATGTAATTTTGTATGAAAATAAAGATGCAAAATACCCATAAAATAAACCATATTTTTTTTAAAAATACATATACAAAAATACATATAGAATAATTAAATGTGTATTAAAATTTATATACAAAATGCACGTACAATAAGGTAAATTTGTATTGAAAAAATATACAAAATGCACATAAAAGTGTAAATTTGTTTAAAAATCTATATACGAATACACATAAAATAACGTAGATTTCCATAGAAATATATATACAAAATACACATGAAATGATGTAAATACGTATAATAATATATATATTCAAAATACACATTAAAAAATTAAAATTCTCGTCAAAATAAATAAACAAAATATCAATAAAAGAATTTGTATTTGTATGAAAATAAATATACAAAATACACATAAAATTAGGTAAATTTATATTGAAATACATATACAAAATACACATAAAATAATGGAAATTTGAATGAAAATATATAAACATATACACTTAAAATAACGTAAATTTGTATCAAATATATATACAAAATACACATTAAATAATGTAAATATGTATAAAAAAAATATATACAAAACACAAATAGAATAATGTAAAATCGTATCAACAATAAATACACAGAATATTAATAAAATAATGTAAATTTGTATGAAAATTAAGATGCAAAATAGCCATAAAATAACGCATTTTTTATAAAAATATATATACCAAATACATATAAGATATTAAAATTTGTATTAAAATAAATATAAAAAATGCACATACTATAAGGTAAATTTGTATTGAAATAGATATGCAAAATACATATAAAACAATGTAAATTTGTTTCAAAATATATATACGAATACACATAAAATAACGTAGATTTTTATAAAAATATATACAAAATACACATAAAATGAAGTATATACGTATAAAAAAATGAATACAAAATATACATAAAAATCGTATCAAAATAAATAAACAAAATACCAGTAAAAGAATGTGTATTTGTATAAATATAAATATACAAAATACACATAAAATATCGTAAATTTGTATAAAACTATATACAAAAATACATAGAAGTAATTAAATTTGGATGAAAATATATATACAAAATACAGCTAAAATAAGCTAAATTTGAATTGAAATGTACATACAAAATACATAAAATAATGTAAATCTGTATCAAAATATTGATACAAATACATATAATAACGTAGATTTGTTTAAAAATATATAAACAAAATACACATTAAGTAATGTAAATACGTATAAAAAATATATACAAAATATACATATAATCATGTAATTCGTATCAAAATAAATAAACTAAATAGCAATAAAATAATGTAAATTTGTATGAGAAAACATATACAAATAACGCAAATTTTTATAAAAATATATGTACAAAAATGCACATAAAATAAAGTAAATTTGCAAAAAAATATTTATACAAAACACACACTAATTAATGTAAATGCGTACATAAAATAACATAAATTTGTATTAAACTATATACAAAAATATACAAAAATAATTAAAATTTGTTTAAAAAGAAATATACAAAATACACATAAAATTAGGTAAATTTGTATTGAAATACTTTTACAAATTACACATCAAATAATGTAAATTTGAGTGAAAATATATAAACAAATACACTTAAAAAAACGTAAATTTGTATGAAATATATATGCAAGATACACATTAAATAATGTAAATGTGTATAAAAAATATATATACAAAAAACAAATAGAATAATGTAAAATCGTATCAAAATAAATACACAGAATATCAATAAAATAATGTAAATTTGTATAAAAATAAAGATGCAAAATTCCCCAAAACTATCGCATTTTTTTATAAAAATATATATACCAAAATACACATAAAATATTTAAATTTGTATTGAAATAAATATACAAAATGCATATACAGTAAGGTAAATTTGTATTGAAGAGATATTCAAAAACACATATAAAACAATGTAAATTTATTTCAAAATATATATACGAATACATATAAAATAAAGTAGATTTCTATAGAAATATATATACAAAATACATATGAAATTATGTAGATACGTATAAAAAATATATATACAAAATACATATCAAATAATGTAAATTCGTGTCAAAATAAATAAACAAAATATCATGAAAAGAATGTGTATTTGTATGAAAAAAGATAATAGATAATAAATTTGTATAAAATATATATGCAAGATACACATTAAATAATGTAAATATGTATAAAAAAGTATATACAAAAAACAAATAGAATAATGTAACATCGTATCAAAATAAATACACCGAATATTAATAAAATAATGTAAATATGTATGAAAATAAAGATGAAAAATTCCCATAAAATAGCGCATTTCTTATAAAAATATATATACCAAAATACACATAAAATATTTAAATTTGCATTGAAATAAATATACAAAATGCACATACAATAAGGTAAATTTGTATTGAAAGAGATATGCAAAAATACATATAAAACAATGTAAATTTGTTTCAGAATATATATACGAATACAAATAAAAAAACGAAGATTTCTATAAATATATATATACAAAATACACATAAAACTAAGTAAATACGTATAAAAAAATGTATACAAAATACAAATAAAATAATAAAATTTCGAATTAAAATAAATATAAATTTGAATGAAAATATATAAACAAATACACTTAAAATAATGTAAATTTGTATCAAATATATATGCAAGATACACATTAAATAATGTAAATGTGTATAAAAAAATATATACAAAAAACAAATAGAATAATGTAAAATCGTATCAAAATAAATACACAGAATATCAATAAAATAATGTAAATTTGTAAGAAAATAAAGATGCAAAATTCCCAAAAATTATCGCATTTTTTATAAAAATATATATACCAAAATACACATAAAATATTTAAATTTGTATTGAAATAAATATACAAAATGCATATACATTAAGGTAAATTTGTATTAAAAGAGATATTCAAAAATACATATAAAACAATGTAAATTTGTTTCAAAATATATATACGAATACACATAAAATAAAGTAGGTTTCTATAGAAATATATATAAAAAATACATATGAAATTATATAAATACGTATAAAAATATATATACAAAATACATATCAAATAATGTAAATTCGTATCAAAATAAATAAACAAAATATCAAGAAAAGAATGTGTATTTGTATGAAAATAGATAATAGATAATAAATTTGTATAAAATATATATGCAAGATACACATTAAATAATGTAAATATGTATGAAAAAGTATATACAAAAAACAAATAGAATAATGTAAAATCGTATCAAAATAAATACACCGAATATTAATAAAATAATGTAAATTTGTATGAAAATAAAGATGCAAAATTCCCATAAAATAGCGCATTCATTATAAAAATATATATACCAAAATACACATAAAATTTTTAAATTTCAATTGAAATAAATATACAAAATGCACATACAATAAGGTAAATTTATATTGAAAGAGATATGCAAAAATACATATAAAACAATGTAAATTTGTTTCAAAATATATATACGAAAACAAATAAAAAAACGTAGATTTCTATAAAAATATATATACAAAATTCACATAAAATTACGTAAATACGTATAAAAAAATGTATACAAAATACACATAAAATAATGTAAATTCGAATTAAAATAAATAAACAAAATACCAATAAAAGAATGAGTATTTGGATAAATATAAATATACAAAATACACATACAAAATAAACATAAAATAAGGTAGATTTGTAATAAAATATATGTACAAAATACACATACAATAATGTAAATTTATATGAAAATATATATACAAATACACATAAAATACCATGAATTTCTATAAAAATATATATTCAAAATAAATATTAAATAATGTAAGAGCGTATAAAAATATATATACAAAGTACATATAAAATGAAAATAAAGATATAAAATACCTATAAAATAATGCATATTTTATAAAATTATTGATACCAAAATACATATAAAATATTTGAACTTGTTTTAAAATAAATATACAAAATGCACATACAATAAGGTAAATTTGCATTGAAATAGATATGCAAAATACATATAAAATAATGTAAATTTGTTTCAAAATATATATACGAATACACATAAAATAACGTAAATCTCTATAAAAATACATATACAAAATACACATAAAATTAAGTAAATACGTATAAAAAATGTATACAAAATACACATAAAATAATGTAAATTCGTATAAATATAAATAAACGATATACCAATAAAAGAATGTGTATTTGTATAAATATAAATATACAAAATGCACATAAAATAACGTAAATTTATAAAAAAACTATATACATAAAATAACGCAAATTTCTATAAAAATATATGTACAAAAATGAACATTAGATAAATTTGCATAAAAACATATATAAAAACACACATTAGATAATGTAAATGAGTATAAAAATATGTATACAAAATACCTATGAAATAATCTAAATTCGTATCGAATTAAATTAAGAAATACCAATTAAATAAAGTAATTTTGGATGAAAATATATATACAAAATACACATAAAATAACCTAAATACAAATACAAATATACACATAAAATAATTTAAAATTGAATGAAATAAATATACAAAATAAACATAAAATAAGGTAAATTTGTAATGAAATATATGAAAAAATACACATAAAATTATATAAATTTGTATGAAAATATATATACATATACACATTAAATAACTTGAATTTGTATAAAATTTGTATCAAAATATATACTTATACACACAATAAAACAACGTAATTTTTTCATGAAAATGTATATACAAAATTCACATAAAATAATTTAAGTAAGTAGAAAAATATATATACAAAAAACACATAAAATAATGTAAATATGTATGAAAATATATAAACAAATACACATCAAATAATGTAGATTTGGATAATATATATATACAAAATGAACATTAAATAATGTAAATATATATATAAAAAAATATATACAAAAAAAACATAGAATAAAGTGAAATCGTATCAAAATAAATAAAGGGAGTATCAATAAAATAATGTAAATTTGTATGAAAATAAAGATGCAAAATATCCATATAATAACGCATATTTGCATAAAAATATATATACAAAAATACATATAAATAATTAAATTTGTATTAAAATAAATATACAAAATGCACGTACAATAAAGTAAATTTGTATTAAAATAGATATGCAAAATACACATTAATAATGTAAATTTGTATCAAAATATATATACGAATACTCATAAAATAGAGTAAATTTCTATGAAAATATACTTACAAAATAGATATACAAAATACACATATAACTAGTTAAATTTGTATTTAAATACATGTACAAAAAACACATAAAATAATGTAGATTTGTATGAAATGAAAACAAATACATTTTATATAAAATATATATACAAAATACACATAGAATAATGTAAAATCATATCAAAATAAATACACAGAATATCAATAAAATAATGTAAATTTGTATGAAAATAAAGATGCAAAATACCCATTAAATAAAGCATATTTTTATAAAAATACATATACAAAAATACACATAGATTAACCAGATTTGTATTAAAATTAATATACAAAATGCACATACAATAAGGTAAATTTGTATTGAAAAAATATGCAAAATACACATAAAACAATGTAAATTTGTTTCAAAATATATATACAAATACACATAAAATAACGCAGATTTCTATAGAAATATATATACAAAATATACTTGAAATAATGTAAATACGTATAAAAATATATATACAAAATACTCATTAAATAATGTTAATTCGTGTCAAAATAAATAAACAAAATATCATGATAAGAATGTGTATTTGTATGAAAATAGATATACAAAATACACATAAAATAACCTAAATTTGTATAAAACTATAAACAAAAATACATAAAAATAATTTAAACTTGTATGAAAATAAATATACAAAAAACATATAAAATTAGGTAAATCTGTATTGAAATAAATATACAAAATACACATAAATAATGTAAATTTGAATAAAAATATATAAAAATATAGACTTAAAATAACGTAAATTTGTATCAAATATATATACAAAAAACACATTAAATAATGTAAATATGTATAAAAAAATATATACAAAACACAAATAAAATAATGTAAAATCGTATCAAAATAAATACAGAAAATATTAATAAAATAATGTAAATTTGTATGAAAATTAAGATGCAAAATACCCATAAAATAACGCATTTTTTATAAAAATATATATACGAAAAAACATAAAATATTTGATTTTGTATTAAAATAAATAGATATACAAAATACACATAAAATAAGCTAAATTTGAATTGAAATATATATACAAAATACATAAAATAATGTAAATTTGTATCAAAATACTTATACAAATACACATATAATAACGTAAATTTGTATACATAAACAAAATATACATTAAATAATGTAAATACGTTTAAAAAAAATGTAGAAAATACACAAATAATCATGTAATTCGTATCAAAATAAATAGACAAAATACCAATGAAATAATGTAAATTTCTATGAGAAAACATACAAAATACACATAAATAACGCAAATATCAGTAAAAATATATATAATATAATATATTTTTATACATATTTAAGATATTTAATGTATATTTTGTATATATATTTTATCCAAATTTACGTTATTTTATATGTATTTGTTTATATATTTTCATACAAATTCACATTATTTTATGTGAGTTTTGTATATGTATTTCAATACAAATTTGCCTAACTTTATGTGTATTTTGCATATCTATTTTCAAACAAATTTAAAATATTTTTGAGTATTTTTGTATATATTTTTATACAAATTTTAGTTATTTTATTTGTTTTTTGTGTATATATTTTCCTACAAATATACATTCTTTTATTAAAATTTTGTGTATTTATTTTTTTACGAATTTACATTATTTTATGTGTATTTTGTATATATATTTTTCTTCGTATTTAAATTATTTTATGTGTATTTTATATATACATTTTCATAAAAATTTACGTTATTTTATTGTGTGTATTCGTATATATTTAGAAACAAATTTTATACAAATTCATGTTATTTTATGTGTATTTGTATATATATTTTCATACAAATTGATATTATTTTATGTGTATTCTTACATATATTTTATTACAAATTTACGTTATTTTATGTTTATTTTGTATATTTATTTCATTTAATATAATCATATTTAAATTTATTGTATATGCATTTTGTATATTAATTTGAATACAAATTTGATTATTCTATGTGTATTTTTCTATATGTATTTTTATAAAAATATGCTTTATTTTATGGGTATTTTGCATCTTTATTTTCATACAAATTTACGTTATTTTATTGATATTCTGCTCATTCATTTTGATACGATTTGACATTATTCTATGTGTATTTTGTATATATTTTTCATACAAATTTATGTTATTTTATGAGTATTTGTTTATATATTTAGACACAAATTTACAATATTTTATGGGTATTTTGTATATATATTTCAAAAGAAATTTACCTAGTTTTATGTATATTTTGAATATCTATTTTCATACAAACTCAAATTGTTTTTATGTATTTTTGTATATATTTCAATTCAAATTTTAGTTAGGTTATGTGTATTTTGTAAATCTATTTTCATTCAAATATATATTATTTTATTGATATTTTGTTGATTTATATTGATACGAATTTACATTATTATATATGTACTTTGTATATATATTTTTATACGCATATACATTATTTAATATTTATTTTGAATATATAATTTTATACAAATAAATGGTATTTTATGTGTATTTGTTTATATATTTTCATATAAATTTACATTATTTTATGTGTCTTTTGTACATATATTTCATTACAAATTTACCTTATTTTATGTTTATTTTGAATGTGTATTTTGTACATGTATATTTATACAAATTCACATTCTTTTATTGGTATTTTGTTTATCTATTTTGTTTCGAATTTACATTATTTTATGTGTATTTTGTTTACAGTTTTTTATACGTATTTACTTAATTTTGTATTTATATTTGTATTCGTACATATATTTTGAAACAAATTTACATTGTTTTAAATGTACAATAAGGTAAATTTGTATAAAAATAGATATGCAAAATACATATAAAGCAATGTTAATTTGTTTCAAAATATGTATTCGAATACACATAAAATAACGTAGATTTCTATAAAAATATATATACAAAATTCACATAAAATGAAGTAAATACGTATAAAAAAGTGTATAAAAAATACACAAAATAATATAAATTCGTATCAAAATAAATAAACAAAATACCAATAAAAGAATGTGTTTTTGTATAAATATAAATATACAAAATACCCATAAAATAAGCTAAATTTGAATTGAAATATATATACAAAATACATGAAATCAAGTAAATTTGTATCAAAATATTTATTCATATACACATATAATAACGTAAATTTGTATGAAAATATATAAACAAAATACACATTCAATAATGTAAATACGTATAAAAAAAATGTGCACAAAATACACATATAATCATGTAATTCATATCAAAATAAATAAACAAAATACCGATAAAATAATATAAATTTGTATGAGTAAACGTGTATAAATATAAATGTACAAAATACACATACAAAATAAACATAAAATAAGGTAAATTTGTAATGAAATATATGTACAAAATACACATAAAATAATGTAAATTTATATGAAAATATATATACAAATACACATAAAATACCATGAATTTGCATAAAATTATATATTCTAAATAAATATTAAATAAAATAAATGCGTATAAAAATATATATAAAAAGTACATATAAAATAATGTAAATTCGTATCAATATAAATCAACAAAATACCAATAAAATAATATATATTTGAATGAAAATAGATTTACAAAATACACATAACCTAACTAAAATTTGTATTGAAATAAATACAAAAATACATATAAATAATTTGAGTTTGTATGAAAATAGATATTCAAAATACACATAAAACTAGGTAAATTTCTTTAGAAATAATTATACAAAATACCCATAAAATATTGTAAATTTGTGTTAAAATATATAAAGAAATACACATAAAATAACGTAAATTTGTATGAAAAATATATACAAAATACACATAGAATAATGTCAAATCATATCAAAATGAATGAGCAGAATATCAATAAAATAACGTAAATTTGTATGAAAATAAAGATGCAAAATACCCATAAAATAAAGCATATTTTTATAAAAATACATATACAAAATTACACATAGAATAAATAAATTTGTTTTAAAATTAATATACAAAATGCATATACAATAAGGTAAATTTGTATTGAAAAAATATGCAAAATACACATAAAAGTGTAAATTTGTTTTAAAATCTATTTACGAATACACATAATATAACGTAGATATCTATAGAAATATATATACAAAATACACATGAAATGATGTAAATACGTATAAAAATATATATACAAAATACACATTAAATAATTTAAATTCTCGTCAAAATAAATAAACAAAATATCAATAAAAGAATGTGTATTTGTATGAAAAAAGATATACAAAATACTCATAAAATAACCTAAGTTTGTATAAAACTATATACAAAAATACACAAAAATAATTTAAATTTGTATGAAAATAAATATACAAAATACACATAAAATTAGGTAAATTTGTATTGAAATACATATACAAAATACACATAAAATAATGGAAATTTGAATGAAAATATATAAACATATACACTTAAAATAACGTAAATTTGTATCAAATATATATACAAAATACTAATTAAATAATGTAAATATGTATAAAAAATATATATACAAAACACAAATAGAATAATGTAAAATCGTATCAAAATTAATACACAGAATATTAATTAAATAATGTAAATTTGTATGAAAATAAAGATGCAAAATAGCCATAAAATAACGCATTTTTTATAAAAATATATACACCAAAATACACATAAAATATTAAAATTTGTATTAAAATAAATATAAAAAATGCACATACTGTACATATTTGTATTGAAATAGATATGCAAAATACATCTAAGACAATGTAAATTTGTTTCAAAATATATATACGATACACATAAAATAACGTTGATTTCTATAAAAAAATATACAAAATACAATTAAAATTAAGTAAATACGTATAAAAAAAATGCATACAAAATACACATAAAAATCGTATCATAATAAATAAACAAAATACCAGTAAAAGAATGTGTATTTGTATAAATATAAATATACAAAATACACATAAAATATCGTAAATTTGTATAAAACTATATACAAAAATACAAAGAACAAATACACATTCTTTTATTGGTATTTTGTTTATTTATTTTGTTTCGAATTTATATTTTCTTATGTGTATTTTGTTTACATTTTTTTTATACGTGTTTACCTAATTTTATGTGTATTTTTTATATATATTTTTTATAGAAATCTACGTTATTTTATGTGTATTCGTATATATATTTTGAAACAAATTTACATTGTTTTATATGTATTTTTGCATATCTCTTTCAATAGAAGTTTACCTTATTGTATGTGCATTTTGTATATTTATTTCAATACAAATTTAAATATTTTATGTGTATTTTGGTATATATATTTTTATAAGAAATGCGCTATTTGATGGGAATTTTGCATCTTTATTTTCAAACATATTTACATTATTTTATTAATCTTCGGTGTATTTATTTTGATACGATTTTACATTATTCTATTTTTTTTTGTATATATTTTTTTTAATACATATTTACATCATTTAATGTGTATCTTGCATATATATTTCATACAAATTTATTATCTATTATTTATTTTCATACAAATACACATTCTTTTCATGATATTTTGTTTATTAATTTTGACACAAATTTACATTACTTAATATGTATTTCATATATATATTTTTATACGTATTTACATAGTTTCATGTGTATTTTGTATATATATATTTCTATAGAAATCTACGTTATTTTATGTGTATTCGTACATATATTTTGACACATTTTTTTTTTTTTTTTTTTTTTTTACATTGCAGCCTATTGCGCCGGTAGGCTTCTTCCAGGTGGATCCTGATGGTCGGTCCAAGGCTTCTTTCCGGTAGGTCCTGATGGTCGGCCCAGCCCGTTCTGGCGCAGGCGAGTGTGTATAGTGGCGCCATCTTGCATTGGCTCATGCTGCCCTCCCAGAGCTCATCTTTGATCCTAGAATCTAGAGTCCGGGTTGATGGTGGTCTTCTGGACAGCATGTGGGTAGTTTTAAGCCACTCGGCGGCGGCTGAAAAATCCCAGCTTGGTGGCACCGGGCGGGGATTGAACTCGCGTCCTCCTGAACACGAGGCCGTTACTTTGACGACTCAGCCACCGCCACGGTTTTATTTGTATTTTGCGTTTTTTTTCAATACAAATTTACCTTATTGTGTGTGTGCATTTTGTATATTAATTTTAATAAAAATTTAATTATTCTATGTGTATTTTTGTATATGTATTTAAAAAAAAAATATGCTTTATCTTATGGGTATTTTGCATCTTTATTTTCATACAAATTTAAATTATTTTATTGATATTCTGTGTACTTATTTTGATACGATTTTACATTATTCTATGTATAACAAAAATAAATACAGAATACACAAAAATAGATATGCAAAATACTTATAAACAATGTAATTTTGTTTCAAAATATATATACGAATACACATGAAATATGGTAGATTTCTATAAAAATATATATACAAAATACACATAAAATTAAGTAAATACGTATAAAAAATGTATACAAAATACACATAAAATAATGTAAATTAGTATCAAAATAAATAAACAAAATACCAATAAAAGAATGTGTATTTGTATAAATATATATATATATATATATATATATATATATATATATATATATATATATATATATATATATATATATATATATATATATATATATATATATATATATATATATATATATATATATATATATACAAAATACACATTAAATAATATAAATTTGTTTAAAACTATACAAAATAAACATGAAATGATGTAAATACGTATAAAAATATATATATAAAATAAACATTAAATAATGTAAATTCGCGTCAAAATAAATAAACAAAATATCAATAAAAGAATGTGTATTTCTATGAAAATAGATATACAAAATACACATAAAATAACCTAAATTTGTATCAAACTATATACAAAAATACACAAAAATAATTTAAATTTCTATGAAAATAAATATACAAAATACACATAAAATTAGGTAAATTTGTATTGAAATACATACACAAAATACACATAAAATAATGTAAATTTGAATGAAAATACATAAACAAATACACTTAAAATAACGTAAATTTGTATAAAAAATATGTACAAAACACAAATAGAATAATGTAAAATCGTATCAAAATAAATACACAGAATATTAATAAAATAATGTAAATTTGTAAGAAAATAAAGAAGCAAAATACCCATAAAATAACGCATTTTTTTATTTATAAAAATATATATACCAAAATAAACATCAAAAAATTAAATTTGTATTAAAATAAATATACAAAAAACACATACAATAAGGTAAATTTGTATTAAATAGATATGCAAAATACATATAAAACAATGTAAATTTTTTAAAAATATATATACGAATACACATAAAATAACGTAGATTTCTATAAAAATATATATACAAAATACACATAAAATGAAGTAAATACGTATAAAAAAATGTATACAAAATACACATAAAATAATGTAAATTCGTATCAAAATAAATAAACAAAATACCAATAAAAGAATGTGTATTTGTATAAATATAAATATACAAAATACACATAAAATAGCGTAAATTTATATAAAACTATATACAAAAATACACAGAAGTAATTAAATTTGTATGAAAATATATACAAAATACACACAAAATAAGCTAAATTTGAATTGAAATATATATACAAAATACATGAAATAAAGTAAATTTGTATCAAAATATTTATACAAATACACATATAATAACGTAAATTTGTATGAAAATATATAAACAAAATACACATTAAATAATGTAAATACGTATAAAAAAATATGTAGAAAATACACATATAATCATGTAATTCGTATCAAAATAAATAAACAAAATACTAATAAAATAATATAAATTTGTATGAGTAAACGTGTATGTTGCATATTTTTTCAATACAAATTTACCTTATTATATACGCATTTTGTATATTAATTTTAATACAAATTTAATTATTCGATGTGTATTTTTGTATCTGTATTTTTATAAACATATGCTTTATTTTTTGGGTATTTTGCATCTTTATTTTCATACAAATTTACATTATTTTATTGATATTCTGCTCATTCACTTTGATACGAATTGACATTATTCTATGTGTATTTTGTATATATTTTTCATACAAATTTACATTATTTTATGTTTATTTGTTTATATATTTTGACACAAATTTGCAATATATTATGGGTATTTTGTAAATACATTTCAAAAGAAATTTACCTAGTTCTATGTGTGTTTTGTATATCTATTTTCATACAAACTCAAACTATTTTTATGTATTTTTGTATATATTTTAATACAAATTTTAGTTATGTTATGTGTATTTTGTAAATTTATTTTCATTCAAATGTATATTATTTTATTGGTGATTTGTTGATTTATATTGATACGAATTTACATTATTTTATATGTACTTTGTATATATATTTTTATACGCTTTTTCATTATTTAATATTTATTTTGAATATATATTTTTATACAAATTCATGGTATTTTATGTGTATTTGTATATATATTTTTATATAAATTTACATTATTTTATGTGTATTTTGTACATATATTTTTTTAACAAATCTACCTTATTTTATGTTTATTTTGTATGTGTATTTTGTATATTTATATTTATCCAAATACACATTCTTTTATTGGTATTTTGTTTATTTATTTTAATTCGAATTTGCATTATTTTATGTGTATTTTGTATACATTTTTTTATACGTATTTACTTAATTTTATGTGTATTTTGTATATATATTTTTATAGAAATCTACGTTTTTTTAATTGGATTCGTATATATATTTTGAAACAAATTTACATTGTTTTATATGTAATTTTGCATATCTCTTTCAATACAAATTTACCTTATTGTATGTGCATTTTGTATATTTATTTCAATGCAAATTTAAATATTTTATGTGTATTTTGGTATATATATTTTTATAAGATTACGAAAATTTAGATAAAAATATACAAAAAACAAAAAAATAAATTTCAATTTGTATGAGAATAGATATACAAAATACACATATAACTAGTTAAATCTGTATTTAAATACATGTACAAAATACACATAAAATAATGTAAATTTGTATGAAATGAAAACAAATTCACATAAAATTCGCGTCAAAATAAATAAACAAAATATCAATAAAAGAATGTGTATTTGTATGAAAATAGATATACAAAATACACATAAAATAACCTAAATTTGTATCAAACTATATACAAAAATACACAAAAATATTTTAAATTTGTATGAAAATAAATATACAAAATACACATAAAATTAGGTAAATTTGTATTGAAATACATACACAAAATTCACATAAAATAATGTAAATTTGAATGAAAATACATAAACAAATACACTTTAAATAACGTAAATTTGTATAAAAAAATATGTACAAAACACAAATAGAATAATGTAAAATGGTATCAAAATAAATACACAGAATATTAATAAAATAATGTAAATTTGTATGAAAATAAAGAAGCAAAATACCCATAAAATAACGCATTTTTTTTATTTATAAAAATATATATACCAAAATACACATCAAAAAATTAAATTTGTATTAAAATAAATATACAAAAAACACATACAATAAAGTAAATTTGTATTGAAATAGATATGCAAAATACATATAAAACAATGTAAATTTGTTTCAAAATATATATACGAATACACATAATAACGTAGATTTCTAAAAAAATATATATACAAAATACACATAAAATGAAGTAAAAACTTATAAAAAAATGTATACAAAATACACATAAAATAATGTAAATTCGTATCAAAATAAATAAACAAAATAGCAATAAAAGAATGTGTATTTGTATAAATATAAATATTCAAAATACACATAAAATAACGTAAATTTATATAAAACTATATACAAAAATACACAGAAGTAATTAAATTTGTATGAAAATATATACAAAATACACACAAAATAAGGTAAATTTGAATTGAAATATATATACAAAATACATGAAATAAAGTAAATTTGTATCAAAATATTTATACAAATACACATATAATAACGTAAATTTGTATGAAAATATATAAACAAAATACACATTAAATAATGTAAATACGTATAAAAAAATATGTACAAAATACACATATAATCATGTAATTCGTATCAAAATAAATAAACAAAATACCAATAAAATAATATAAATTTGTATGAGTAAACGTGTATCTTGCATATTATTTCAATACAAATTTACTTTATTATATACGCATTTTGTATGTTAATTTTAATATATGTGTATTTGAATGTATATTTTGATACAAATTTACATTATTTTATGTATTTTCTATATTTATATCTATTCAAATTTAGCTTATTTTATGTGTCTTTTGTATATCTATTTTCATACAAATTTAATTATTTTTGTTTATTTTTGTATATAGTTTTATACAATTTTACGTTATTTTATGTGTATTTTGTATATTTATATTTATACAAGTAAACATTCTTTTATTTGCATTTAGTTTATTTATTTTCATACGAGT
Organism: Eriocheir sinensis; assembly: GCF_024679095.1. Lineage (NCBI taxonomy): Eukaryota > Metazoa > Arthropoda > Malacostraca > Decapoda > Varunidae > Eriocheir > Eriocheir sinensis. Next base: position 1,074,414 of record NW_026111743.1, on the reverse strand, counting down.
TTACATTATTTTATGTGTATTTTGTATACATTTTCTTATACGTATTTACTTCATTTTATGTGTATTTTGTATATATATTTTTATAGAAATCTACGTTATTTTATGTGTATTCGTATATATATTTTGAAACAAATTTACATTGTTTAATGTGTATTTTGCATATCTATTTCAATACAAATTTACTTTATTGTATGTGCATTTTGTATATTTATTGTAATACAAATTTAAATATTTTATGTGTATTTTGGTATATATATTTTCATAAAAAATGCGTTGTTTTATGGGTATTTTGCATCTTTATTTTCATACAAATTTACATTATTTTATTAATATTCTGTGTATTTATTTTGATACTATTTTACATTATTCTATTTGTGTTTTGTATTTATTTTTTACATACATATTTACATTATTTAATGTGTATTTTCTATATATATTTCATACAAATTTACATTATTTTATGTGTATTTTGTACATGTATTTAAATACAAATTTAACTAATTATATGTGTATTTTGTATATCTATTTTCATACAAATTGAAATTTATTTTTTTGTTTTTTTGTATATATTTTTATTCAAATTTTCGTAATTTTATGTGTATTTTGTTTATTTATTTTCCTACAAATATACTTTCTTTTATCGGAATTTTGTTTATTTATTTTGATACGAATTTTCATTTTTTTAGGTGTATTTGATATATATATATATTTTTATACTTATTTACATAATTTTATATGTATTTTGAATATATATTTTCATAGAAATTTACTCTATATGTATATACAAAAAAACACAAAAATAATTTAAATTTGTATGAAAATAAATATACAAAATACACATAAAATTAGGTATATTTGTATTGAAATACATATACAAAATACACTTAAAATAATGTAAATTTGAATGAAATTATATAAACAAATACACTTAATATGACGTTAATTTGTATAAAATATATATAAAAAATACGCATTAAATAATGAAAATATGTATAAAAAAAATATATACAAAACACAAATAGTATAATATAAAATCGTATCAAAATATATACACAGAATATTAATAAAATAATGTAGATTTGTATGAAAACTAAGATGCAAAATACCTATCAAATAACAGCATTTTTTATAAAATTATATATACCAAAATACACATAAAATATTTGAATTTGTATTAAAATAAAAATACAAAATGCACATACAATAAGGTAAATTTGTATTGAAATAGATATGCAAAAAACATATAAAACAATGTAAATTTGTTTCAAAATATATATACGAATACACATAAAAAAACGTAGATTTCTATAAATATATATATATATATATATATATATATATATATATATATATATATATATCTCTATATATATATATATATATATATATATATATATATATATATATACAAAATACAAATAAAATTAAGTAAATTCGAATCAAAAATGTATACAAAATACACATAAAATAATGTAAATTCGTATAAATATAAAAAAACAAAATAGCAATAAGAGAATGTGTATTTGTATAAATATAAATATACAAAATGCACATAAAATAACGCAAATTTGTATAAAACTATATACAAAAATACACAGAAGTAATTAAATTTGCATGAAAATAGATATACAAAATACACACAAAGTAAGCTAAATTTGAATTGAAATATATATACAAAATACATAAAATAAAGTAAATTCGTTTCAAAATATTTTTAACAAATACACATATAATAACGTAAAATTGTAAAAAAAATATATAAACAAAATACACACTAAGTAATGTAAATACGTATAAAAAAAATATTTACAAAATACACCAATAATCAAGTCATTCGTATCAAAATAAATAAACAAAAAACTAATTAATTAATGTAAATTTGTATGAGAAAACATATACAAAATACACATAAAATAACGTTTTAAGTTTCTATAAAAATATATGTACAAAAATGCACATAAAGTTAGTTTGCATAAAAAAATATATACAAAACACACATTAGATAATGTAAATGAGTATAAAGATATGTAACAAAATACCTATGAAATAATCTAAATTCGTATCGAGTTAAATTAAGAAAATAACAATAAAATAATGTAATTTTGGATGAAAATATATATAGAAAACACACATAAAATAACCTAAATACAAATACAAATATACACATTAAATAATGTAAAATTGAATGAAATAAATATACAAAATAAACATAAAATAAGGTAAATTTGTAATAAAATATATGTAAGAATACACATAAAATAATATAAATTTTTATGAAAATATTTATACAAATACAAATAATATAACATGAATTTGAATAAAATGTTTCAAAATATATACGAATACACACAATAAAATAACGTAAATTTTTATGAAAATGTATATATAAAATACACGTAAAATAGTTTAAATACGTAGAAAAATATATATACAAAATACATATAAAATAATGTAGATTCGTAAAAAATTAAATACACAAAATTCCAATAAAAGAATGTATATTTGTAGGAAAATATATATACAAAAAACAAATAAAATAACTAAAATTTGTATAAAAATATATACAAAAATACACAAAAAATAATTTAAATTTGTTTGAAAATAGATATGCAAAATACTCATAAAGTTAGGCAAATTTGTATTGAAATACATATACAAAACTCACATAAAATAATGTTAATTTGTATGAAAATATATAAACAAATACATATAAAATCACGTAAATTTGGATAAAATATATATATATATACAAAATATACATTAAATATTTTAAATATGTATAAAAATATATTATATTATATATATTTTTATTGATATTTGCGTTATTTATGTGTATTTTGTATATGTTTTCTCATAGAAATTTACATTATTTTATTGGTATTTTGTCTATTTATTTTGATACGAATTACATGATTATTTGTGTATTTTTTACATTTTTTTATACGTATTTACATTATTTAATGTGTATTTTGTTTATATATTTTTATACAAATTTACGTTATTATATGTGTATTTGTATAGGTATTTTGATACAAATTTACATTATTTTATGTATTTTTTATATATATTTCAATTCAAATTTAGCTTTTTTATGTGTATTTTGTATATCTATTTATTTTAATACAAAATCAAATATTTTATGTTTTTTCGTATATATATTTTTATAAAAAATGCGTTATTTTATGGGTATTTTGCATCTTAATTTTCATACAAATTTACATTATTTTATTAATATTTTCTGTATTTATTTTGATACGATTTTACATTATTTTATTTGTGTTTTGTATATATATTTTTTTATATATATTTACATTATTTAATGTTTTTTTTGTATATATATTTGATACAAATTTACGTTATTTTAAGTCTATATATTTATATATTTTCATTCAAATTTACATCATTTTATGTGTATTTTGTATATGTATTTGAATACAAATTTACCTATTTTTATATGTTTTTTGTATATTTATTTTCATACAAGTTTAAATTATTTTTGTGTATTTTTGTATATAGTTTTATATAAATTTAGGTTATTTTATGTGTATTTTGTATATCTATTTTCATACAAATACACATTCTTTTCATGATATTTTGTTTATTTATTTCGACACGAATTAACATTATTTAATGTGTATTTTGTATATATATTTTTATACGTATTTACATTATTTCAAGTGTATTTCGTATATATATTTCTATAGAAATCTGCGTTATTTTATGTGTATTCGAATATATATTTTGAAACAAATTTACATTGTTTTATGTGTATTTTGCATATTTTTTCTATACAAATTTACCTTATTGTATGTGCATTTTGTATATTAATTTTAATACAAATTTGATTAATCTATGTGTATTTTTGTATATGTATTTTTAAAAAAATATGTAATTAGTTAAATTTGTATTTAAATACATGTACAAAATACACATAAAATAATGTAAATTTGTACGAAATGAAAACAAATTCACATAAAATAACGTACATTTGTATAAAATAGATATACAAAATAATTTTGTGTATTTTGTATATTTATTTTCATACAAATTTAAATTATTTTTGTGTATTTTTGTATATAGTTTTATACAAACTAAGGTTATTTTATGAGTATTTTGTATATCTATTTTTATACAAATACACATTCTTTTATTGATATTTTGTTTATTTATTTTGACGAGAATTTAAATTATTTAAAGTGTATTTTGTATATATATTTTTTTACGTATTTACATCATTTCATGTGTATTTTGTATATATATTTCTATAGAAATCTACGTTATATTATGTGTATTGGTATATAGATTTTTAAACAAATTTACACTTTTATGTGTATTTTGCATATTTTTTCAATACAAATTTACCTTATTGTATATGCATTTTGTATATTAATTTTAATACAAATTTAATTATTCTATGTGTATTTTTGTATATGTATTTTTATAAAAATATGCTTTATTTTATGGGTATTTTGCATCTTTATTTTCATACAAATTTACGTTATTTTATTGATATGCTGCTCATTCATTTTGATACGATTTGACATTCTATGTGTATTTTGTATATATTTTTCAAACAAATTTACGTTATTTTATGTGTATTTGTTTATATATTCTGACACAAATTTACAATATTTTATGGGTATTTTGTATATATATTTCAAAAGAAATTTACCTAGTCTTATGTGTATTTTGAATATCTATTTTCATACAAACTCAAATTATTTTTATGTATTTTTGTATATATTTCAATACAAATTTTAGTTATGATATGTGTATTTTGTAAATCTATTTTCATTCAAATATATATTATTTTATTGGTATTTTGTTGATTTATATTGATACGAATTTACATTATTTTATATGTACTTTGTATATATATTTTTATACGCATTTACATTATTTAATATTTATTTTGAATATATAATTTTATTCAAATTCATGGTATTTTATGTGTATTTGTATATATATTTTCATATAAATTTACATTATTTTATGTGTATTTTGTACATATATTTCATTACAAATTTACCTTATTTTATGTTTATTTTGTATGTGTATTTTGTACATTTATATCTATCCAAATACACATTCTTTTATTGGTATTTTGTTTATTCATTTTGTTTCGAATTCATATTATTTTATGTGTATTTTGTTTACATTTTTTTTATACGTATTTACCTAATTTTATGTGTATTTTGTATATATATTTTTATAGAAATCTAAGTTATTTAATGTGCATTCGTATATATATTTTGAAACAAATTTACTTTGTTTTATATGTATTTTTGCATATCTCTTTCAATAGAAGTTTACCTTAGTGTATGTGCATTTTGTATATTTATTTCAATACAAATTTAAATATTTTATGTGTATTTTGGTATATATATTTTTATAAGAAATGCGCTATTTGATGGGAATTTTGCATCTTTATTTTCATACAAATTTACATTATTTTATTAATATTCGGTGTATTTATTTTTATACGATCTTACATTATTCTATTTGTTTTTTGTATATATATTTTTTTATACATATTTACATTATTTAATGTATATCTTGCATATATATTTCATACAAATTTATTATCTATTATTTATTTTCATACAAATACACATTCTTTTCATGATATTTTGTTTATTTATTTTGACACGAATTTACATTACTTAATATGTATTTTATATATTTTTTTTATACGTATTTACATAATTTCATGTGTATTTTGTATATATATTTCTATAGAAATCTACGTTATTTTATGTGTATTCGTATATATATTTAGAAACAAATTTACAATGTTTTATTTGTATTTTGCGGTTTTTTTTTTTCAATACAAATTTACCTTATTGTATGAGTGCATTTTGTATATTAATTTTAGTACAAATTTAATTATTCTATGTGTATTTTTGTATATGTATTTTTTAAAAAAATATGCTTTATCTTATGAGTATTTTGCATCTTTGTTTTCATACAAATTTAAATTATTTTTTTGATATTCTGTGTACTTATTTTGATACGATTTTACATTATTCTCTGTATAACAAAAATAAATACAGAATACACAGAAATAGATATGCAAAATACATATAAACAATGTAAATTTGTTTCAAAATATATTTACGAATACACATGACATGGGTATTTTGAATCTTAATTTTCATACAAATTAACATTATTTTATTAATATTTTCTGTATTTATTTTGATACGAATTTACATTATTTCATTTGAGTTTTGTATATTTTTTTTTATACATATTTACATTATTTAATGTGTTTTTTGTATATATATTTGATACAAATTTACGTTATTTTAAGTCTATATCTTTATATATTTTCATTCAAATTTACATTATTTCATGTGTATTTTGTATATGTATTTCAATACAAATTTACCTAATTTTACATTTTTTGTATATTTATTTTCATACAAGTTTAAATTATTTTTGTGTATTTTTGCATATAGTTTTATATAAATTTAGGTTATTTTATGTGTATTTTGTATATCTATTTTCATACAAATACACATTCTTTTCATGATATTTTTTTTATTTTTTTTGACACGAATTAACATTATTTAATGTGTATTTTGTATATATATTTTTATACGTATTTACATTATTTCAAGTGTATTTTGTATATATATTTCTATAGAAATCTACGTTATTTTATGTGTATTCTTATATATATTTTGAAACAAATTTACATTGTTTTATGTGTATTTTGCATATTTTTTCAATTCAAATTTACATTATTGTATGTGCATTTTGTATATTAATTTTAATACAAATTTGATTAATCTATGTGTATTTTTGTGTATGTATTTTTATAAAAAATATGCTTTATTTTATGGGTATTTTGCATCTTTATTTTCATACAAATTTACATTATTTTATTTGGTATGATTTTACATTATTCTATGTGTATTTTGTATATAAATGTTATATAAAATGTATTTGTTTTCATTTCATACAAATCTACATTATTTTATGTGTTTTTTGAGCATGTATTTAAATACAAATTTAACTAGTTATATGTGTATTTTGTATATCTATTTTGTATGTATATTTTCATAGAAATTTACTCTATTTTATGAGTATTCGTATATATATTTTGATACAAATTTACATTATTGATGTGTATTTTGCATCTCTATTTCAATACAAATTTTCTTTATTGTACGTGCATTTTGTATATTTATTTTAATACAAATTTAATTATTTTATATGTATTTTTGTATATATATTTTTATGCAAATATGCGTTATTATATGGATATTGTGCAGCTTTATTTTCATACAAATTTACATTATTTTTTTGATATTCTCCATTTATTTTGTTACGATTTAATATTATTATATGTCTTTTTTGTATATATTTTTTATACATATTTACATTATTTAAGGTTTATTTTGTATATATATTTTATCCAAATTTACATTATTTTATGTGTATTTGTTTATATATTTTTATACAAATTTACATTATTTTATGTGTATTTTGTATATACATTTTCATAAAAAAATTACGTTATTTTTTTGTTTGTATTCGTATATATTTTGATACAAATTTTATACAAATTCATGTTATTTAATGTGTATTTGTATATATATTTTAATGCAAATTTATATTATTTTATGTGTATTTTTTCATATATTTCATTACAAATTTACCTTATTTAATGTTTATTTTGTATATTTATTTCATTCAATTTTAAATTATTTTATGTGTATATTTGAATTTGTATTTAGGTTATTTTATGTGTATTTTGTATATATTTTTTCATCCAAAATTACATTATTACATTGGTATTTTCTTAATTTAATTCGATACGAATTTAGATTATTTCATAGGTATTTTGTATACATATTTTTATACTCATTTACTTTATCTAATGTGTGTTTTGTATATATATTTTTATGCAAATTTATTTTATGTTAATTTTTGTACATATATTTTTATAGAATTTTGCGTTATTTTAAGTATAGTTTTATATAAATTTACGTTATTTTATGTGCATTTTGTATATTTATATTTATACAAATACAAATTCTTTTATTGCTATATTGTTTATTTATATTTATACGAATTTACATTATTTTATGTGTATTTTGTATACATTTTTTTTATACGTATTTACTTAATTTTATGTGTATTTTGTATATGTATTTTTATAGAAATCTACGTTATTTTATGTGTATTCACATATATATTTTGAAACAAATTTACATTATTTTATATGTATTTTCCATATCTATTTCAATACAAATTTACCTAATTGTATGTGCATTTTGTATATTTATTTTGATACAAATTTATATATTTTATGTGTATTTTGGTATCAATAATTTTATAAAAAATGCGTTATTTTATATGTATTTTGCATCTTAATTTTCATACAAATTTACATTATTTTATTAATATTCCGTGTATATATTTTGACACGATTTTACATTATTCTATTTGTGTTTTGTATATATTTTTTTATACATATTTACATTATTTAATGTGTATTTTGTATGTATATTTCACTCAAATTTACGTTATTATATATGTATTTGTTTATATATTTTCTTTCAAATTTACATTATTTTATGTGTATTTTGTATATGTATTTCAATAGAAATTAACGTAATTTTATGAGTTTTTTGTATATTTCTTTTCATACAAATTTAAATTATTTTTGTTTATTTTTGTATATAGTTTATACAAATTTAGGTTATTTTATGTACGCATTTACATTATTTAATGTGTTTTGTATATATTTTTTTATCCAAAGTTAATTTATTTTACGTTCATTTTTGGACATGTATTTTTATAGAAACTAGCGTTATTTTATATGTATTTGTATATGTTTTCTCATACAAATTTACATTCTTTTATTGCTATTTTGTTTATTTAGTTTGATGCGAATTACATGATTATATGTGTATTTTGTACATATTTTTTATACGTATTTACATTACTTAATATGGATTTTGTTTATATATTTTTAAACAAATTTACGTTATTATATGTATTTTTATAAATATTTTGATACAAATTTACATTATTTTATGTGTTTTGTATATACATTTCAATTCAAATTTAGCTTATTTTATCTGTATTTTGTATATCTATTTTCATCCGAATTTAATTACTTCTGTGTATTTTTGTATATAGTTTTATACAAATTTACGTTATTTTATGTGTATTTTGTATATTTATATTTATACAAATACACATTTTTTTATTGGTATTTTGTTTATTTATTTTGATACGAATTTACATTATTTTATGTGTATTTTGTATACATTTTTTTATACGTATTTACTTCATTTTACGTGTATTTTGTATATATATATATTTTTATACAAATCTACGTTATTTTATGTGTATTCGTATATATATTTTGAAACAAATTCACATTGTTTAATATGTATTTTGCATATCTATTTCAATACAGATTTACCTTATTTTATGTGTATTTTGTATATTTATTTTAATACAAATTTTTTTTATGTGTTTTTGTATATATATTTAAAAAAAAAAGCGTTATTTTATGGGTATTTTGCTTCTTTATTTTCATACAAATTTACATTATTTTATTAATATTCTGTGTATTTATTTTGATACGATTTTACATTATCCTATTTGTGTTTTGTATATATTTTTTTTATACAAATTTACGTTATTTTAAGTGTATTTGTTTATGTATTTTCATTCATATTTACAGTATTTTATGTGTATTTTGTATATGTATTTCAATACAAATTTACCTAATTTTATGTGTATTTTGTATATTTATTTTCATACAAATTTAAATTATTTTTGTGTATTTTTATATATAGTTTTATACAAATTTATGTTATCTGATGTATATTTTGTATATTTATTTTCATACAAATACACATTCTTTTATTGACATTTTGTTTATCTATTTTGACGCGAGTTTACATTATTTAATGTGTATTTTGTATATATATTTTTATACGTATTTACATCCTTTCATGTGTATTTTGTATATTTATAAAAAATGCGTTATTTTATGGGTATTTTGCATCTTTATTTTCATACAAATTTACATTATTTTATTTACATTCTGTGTATTTATTTTAATACGATTTTACATTATTCTATTTGTGTTTTGTATATATTCTTTATACATATTTACATTATTTAATGAGTATTTTTTTATATATATTTTATACAAATTTATGTTAATTTAAGTGTATTTAATTATATATTTTCATTCAAATTTACATTATTTTATGTGTATTTTGTATATGTATTTCTGTACAAATTTACCTAATTTTATGTGTATTTTGTATATTTATTTTCATACAAATACACATTCTTTTATTGATATTTTAATTATTTATTTTGACACGAATTTACATTATTTAATGTGTATTTTGTATATATATTTTTATACGTATTTACAACATTTCATGTGTATTTTGTATATATATTTCTATAGAAATCTACGTTATTTTATGTGTATTCGTATATATATTTTGAAACAAATCTACATTATTTTATGTGTATTTTGTATATATATTTCATTATAAATTTGCCTTATTTTAAGCTTATTTTTATATATATTTTCATTCAAATTCAAATCATTTTATGTTTATATATATATTTGTATTTACGTTATTTTATGTGTATTTTCTATATATATTTTCATTCAAAATTACATTATTTTATCGGTTTTTGTTCATTTATTTCGATACGAATTTAGATTATTTCATGTGTATTTTCTATACATATACATATAGAGTAAATTTCTATGAAAATATATATTCAAAATGCATATAAAATTATGTAAATAAGTATAAAAATATATATATCAAATACACCTAAAAAAAATGAAAATTCGTATCAAAATAAATAAATAAAATTCCGATAAAAGAACGTATATTTGTAGGAAAATAAATATACAAAATACACATAAAACTACGAAAATTTGAATAAAAATATATACAAAAATACACACAATTAATTTCAATTTGTATGAAAATAGATATACAAAATACACATATAATTAGTTAAATTTGTATTTAAATACATGTACAAAATTCACATAAAATAATGTAAATTTGTATGAAATGAAAACAAGTTCACATAAAATAACGTACATTGGTATAAAATAGATATACAAAATATACATAGAATAATGTCAAATCGTATCAAAATAAATACACAGAATATCAATAAAATAATGTAATTTTGTATGAAAATAAAGATGCAAAATACCCATAAAATAAAGCATATTTTTTTTTAAAATACATATACAAAAATACACATAGAATACCTAATTTTGTATTAAAATTAATATACAAAATGCACGTACAATAAAGAAAATTTGTATTGAAAAAATATGCAAAATGCACATAAAACAATGTATATTTGTTTCAAAATATATATACGAATACACATAAAATAACGTATATTTCTATAGAAATATATATACAAAATACACATGAAATGACGTAAATACGTATAAAAATATATATACACCATACACATTAAATAATATAAATTCGCATCAAAATAAATAAACAAAATATCAATAAAAGAATGTGTATTTGTATGAAAATAGATATACAAAAAACACATAAAATAAGCTAAATTTGAATTGAAATAAATATAGAAAATACATAAAATAATGTAAATTTGTATCAAAATATATATTCAAATACACATATAATAACGTAAATTTGTATAAAAATATATAAACAAAATACACATTAAATAATGTAAATACGTATAAAAGATATGTACGTAATGTAAAAATTTTTAAAATTAAAGATGCAAAATACCCATGAAATATCTCATATTTAAAAAAAATATATATACAAAAATACACATAAAATAAATAAATTTGTATTAAAATAAATATACAAAATACACATACAATAAGGTAGATTTTTATTGAAATAGATATGCAAAAAACACATAAAATAATGATTTTTTTTATCAAAATATATACGAATACACACAATAAAATTACGTAAATTTTTAGGAAAATATATATACAAAATACACATAAAATAATGTAAATACATAGAAAAATATATATACAAAATACACATAAAATAATGTAAATTCGTATCAAAATAAATAAACAAAATTTCCTCTAAAAGAATGTATATGTGTAGGAAAATATATATACAAAATACAAATAAAAAAAATGTATATAAAAATAATACAAAAATACACAAAAATAATTTAAATTTGTTTGAAAATAGATATGCAAAATACAAATGAAATTAGGCAAAATTTTTTTTAAATGCATATACAAAATACACATAAAATAATGTAAATTTGTATGAAAATATATAAACAAATACACATAAGATAACATAAATTTTCATAAAATATATGTACAAAATATACATTAAATAATGTAAATATGTCTAAAAATATATATACAAAATACACAGCATAACGTAAAATCGTATCAAAATAAATAAACAGACAATCAATAAAATAATGTAAATTTGTATGAAAATAAAGATGCAAAATACCCATATAATAACGCATATTTGTTTAAAAATATATATACATAAATACACATAAAATAATTAAATTTGCATCAAAATAAATATACAAAAGGCACATACAATAAAGAAAATTTGTATTGAAATAGATATGCGAAATACACATAAATAATGTAAATTTGTATCAAAATATATTTACGAATACACATAAAATAGAGTAAATTTCTATGAAAATATATATTCAAAATACATATAAAATTATGTAAATAAGTATAAAAATATATATATCAAATACACCTAAAATAATGAAAACTCGTATCAAAATAAATAAAAAAAATTCCGATAAAAGAACGTATATTTGTAGGAAAATAAATATACAAAATTCACATAAAATAACGAAAATTTCAATAAAAATATATACTAAAATACACAAAATTAGTTTCAATTTGTATGAAAATAGATATACATAATACACATATAATTAGTTAAATTTGTATTTAAATACATGTACAAAATACACATAAAATAATGTAAATTTGTATGAAATGAAAACAAATTCACATAAAATAACGTTCATTTGTATGAAATATATATAAAAAATATACATAGAATAATGTAAAATGTATCAAAATAAATACACAGAATATCAATAAAATAATGTAAATTTGTATGAAAATAAAGATGCAAAATACCCATAAAATAAAGCATTTTTTTATGAAAATACATATACAAAAATACACATAGAATAATTAAATTTGTATTAAAATTAATATACAAAATGCACGTACAATAAGGTAAATTTATATTGAAAAAATATGCAAAATGCACATAAAACAATGTATATTTGTTTCAAAATATATATACGAATACACATAAAATAACATATATTTCTATAGAAATATATATACAAAATACACATGAAATGACGTAAATACGTATAAAAATATATATACACAATACACATTAAATAATGTGAATTTGCGTCAAAATAAATAAACAAAATATATAAAAAAAAAATGTGTATTTGTATGAAAATAGATATACAAAATACACATAAAATATTTTAAATTTATATAAAAATCTTTTTATAAAAATATATATACCAAATTAATACAAAATTAAAATTTGTATTACAATAAATATACAAAATGCACATACAATAAGGTAGATTTATATTGAAATAGATATGCTAAATACATATAAAACAATGTAAATTTGCTACAAAATATATATACCAATACACATAAAATAACGTAGATTACTATAAAAATATATATACAAAATACACATTAAATGAAGTAAATACGTATTAGAAAATGTATACAAAGTACACATAAAATAATTAAATTTGTATTAAAATAAATATACAAAATACACATACAATAAGGTAAATCTATATTGAAATAGATATGCAAAATAAACATAAAATAATGTAAATTTGTATCAAATTATATACGAATACACACAATAAAATAACGTAAATTTTTATGAAAATATATATAAAAAATACACATAAAATAATGTAAATACGAAGAAAAATATATATACAAAATACACATAAAATTATGTAAATTCTTATGAAAATAAATGAACAAAATTCCACTAAAAGAATGTATATTTGTAGGAAAATATAAATACAAAATACAAATAAAATAACTAAAATTTGTATAAAAATATATAAAAAATACATAAAAATAATTTAAATTTGTTTGAAAATAGATATGCAAAATACACATAAAATTAGGCAGATCTGTATTGAAATACATATACAAATTACACATAAAATATTGTAAATTTGTATGAAAATATATAAAAAAATACACATAAAATAGCGTAAATTTATATAAAATATATATACAAAATATACATTAAATAATGTAAATGTGTATAAAAATATACATACAAAATACACATAGAATAATGTAAAATCGTAACAAAATAAATAAACAGAATATCAATAAAATAATGTAAATTTGTATGAAAATAAAGATGCAAAATACCCAAATAATAACGCATATTTTTACAAAATACACATAAAATAATTAAATTTGTATTAAAATAAATATACAAAATACACATACAATATGGTAAATTTGTATTGAAATAGATATGCAAAATAAACACAAATAGTGTAAATTTGTATCAAAATATATATACGAATACCCATAAAATAGAGTAAATTTCTATGAAAATATATATTCAGAACACAAATAAAATGATATAAATAAGTATCAAAATATACATATCAAATACACCTAAAATAATGTAAATTCGTATAAAAATAAATAAACAAAATTACGATAAAAGATGCAAGATACACATTAAATAATGGAAATATGTATAAAAAAAATATATACAAAAAACAAATAGAATAATGTGAAATCGTATCAAAATAAATACACCGAATTTTAATAAAATAATATAAATATGTATGAATATAAAGATGCAAAATTCCCATCAAATAGCGCATTTCTTATAAAAATATATATACCAAAATACACATAAAATATTTAAATTTGTATTGAAATAAATATACAAAATGCACATACAATAAGGTAAATTTGTATTGAAAGAGATATGCAAAAATACATATAAAACAATGTAAATTTGTTTCAAAATATATATACGAATACACATAAAATAACGTAGATTTCTATAAAAATATATTTACAAAATACACATAAAATTAAGTAAATACGTATAAAAATATATATTTATATAAAATACACATTAAATAATGTAAATTCGAGTCAAAGTAAATAAAGAAAATATCAATAAAAGAATGTGTATTTGTATGAAAATAGATATACAATATACACAGAAAATCACCTAAATTTGTATAAAACTATATACAAAAATAATCAAAAATAATTTTAATTTGTATGAAAATAAATTTACAAAATACACATAAAATTAGGTAAATTTGTATTGAAATACATTTACAAAATACACATAAAATAATGTAAATTTGAATGAAAATATATAAACAAATACACTTAAAATAACGTAATTTTTTATAAAATATATATAAAAAATACACATTAAATAATGTAAATATGTATAAAAGAATATACGCAAAACACAAATAGAATAATATAAAATCGTATCAAAATAAATACACAGAATATTAATAAAATAATGTAAATTTGTATGAAAATTAAGATGCAAAATACCCATAAAATAACGCATTTTTTATAAAAATATTTATACCAAGAAACACATAAAATATTTGAATTTGTATTAAAATAAATATACAAAATGCACATACAATAGGTAAATTTGTATTGAAATAGATATGCAAAATACATATATAACCATGTAAATTTTTTTCAAAATATATATACGAATACACATAAAATAACGTAGATTTCTATGAAAATAAATATACAAAATACACATAAAATGAGGTTAATACGTATAAAAAAAGGTATACAAAATACACATAAAATAATGTAAACTCGTATCAAAATAAATAAACAAAATACTAATAAAAGAATGGGTATTGTATATATATATATATATATATATATATATATATATATATATATATATATATATATATATATATATATATATATATATATATATATATATATATATATATATATATATATATATATATATATATATATATATATATATATTTATATATATATATATATATATATATATATATATATACAAAATACAAATAAAATAACGTAAATTTATAGAAAACTATATGCAAAAATACACAAAAGTAATTAAATTTGTGTGAAAATAGATATACAAAATACATGTGTATTTTATATATTTATTTTCATACAAATTGAAATTATTTTTGTTTATTTTTTTATATATTTCATACAAATTTTCGTTATTCAATGTGTATTTTGTATATTTATTTTTTTCTACAAATATACGTTCTTTTATCTGAATTTTGTTTATTAAATTTGAAACGAATTTACCTTATTTTGTATAACTATTTTCATACAAATTAAAATACTTCTGTGTATTTTTGTATATAGTTTTATATAAATTTACGTTAATTTATGTGTATTTTGTATATTTATATATATACAAATACACATTCTTTTATTGGTATTTTGTATATTTATTTTGATACGAATTTACATTATTTTATGTGTATTTATTTATTTTGTACTTTGTATATATCTTTTTATAGAAATCTACGTTATTTTATGTGTATTCGTATATATATTTTGAAACAAATTTACAATGTTTTATATGTATTTTGCATATCTATTTCAATAAAAATTTAACTTATTGTATGTGTTTTTTGTATATTTATTTTAATACAAATTTAATTTTTTGATGTGTATTTTGGTATATATATTTTTATAAATAAAAAAATGCGTTATTTTATGGGTATTTTTATAAATATTTTGATACAAATCTACATTATTTTATGTATTTTGTATATACATTTCAATTCAAATTTAGCTTATTTTATCTGTATTTTGTATATCTCTTTTCATCCGAATTTAATTACTTCTGTGTATTTTTGTATATAGTTTTATACAAATTTACGTTATTTGATGTGTATTTTGTATATTTATATTTATACAAATACACATTCTTTTATTGGTATTTTGTTTATTTATTTTGATACGAGTTTACATTATTTTGTGTATTTTGTATACATTTTCTTATACGTATTTACTTCATTTCATGTGTATTTTGTATATATATTTTTATACAAACCTACGTTATTTTATGTGTATTCGTATATATATTTTGAAACAAATTTACATTGTTTTATATGTATTTTGCATATCTATTTCAATACAGATTTACCTGATTGTATCTGTATTTTGTATATTTATTTTAATACAAATTAATTTTTTCATGTGTATTTTGGTATATATATTTTTATAAAAAATGCAATATTTAATGGGTATTTTGCATCTTTATTTTCATACAAATTTACATTGTTTTATAAATATTCTATGTATTTATTTTGATGCGATTTTACATTATTCTATTTGTGTTTTGTATATATTCTTTTATACATATTTACATTATTTAATGTGTATTTTGTATATTTTAAAACAAATTTACGTTATTTCATGCGCATCTGTTAAAATATTTTGATACAAATTTACATTATTTTATGTATTTTGTATATATATTTCAATACAAATTTAGTTTATTTTATGTATATTTTGTATATCTATTTTCATTTGTATCAAAATAAATAAACAAAATAGCAATAAAATAATGTAAATTTGTATGAGAAAACATATACAAATACACTTAAAATAACGCACATTTCTAAAAAAATATATGTACAAAAATGCACATAAAATAAAGTAAATTTGCAAATTTGCATTGAAATAGATATGCAAAATACATATAAAACAATGTAAATTTGTTTCAAAATATATATACGAATACACATAAAATAACGTAGACTTCTATAAAAATATATACAAAATACACATAAAATGAAGTAAATACGTATAAAAAAATGAACACAAATAATACATAAAAATCGTATCAATATAAATAAACAAAATATCATGAAAAGAATGTGTATTTGTATGAAAATAGATAATAGATAATAAATTTGTATAAAATATATATGCAAGATACACATTAAATAATGTAAATATGTATAAAAAAGTATATACAAAAAACAAATAGAATAATGTCACATCGTATCAAAATAAATACATCGAATATTAATAAAATAATGTAAATTTGTATGAAAATAAAGATGCAAAATTCCCATAAAATAGCGCATTTCTTATAAAAATGTATATACCAAAATACACATAAAATTTTTAAATTTGTATTGAAATAAATATACAAAATGCATATACAATAAGGTAAATTTGTATTGAAAGAGATATGCAAAAATACATATAAAACAATGTAAATTTGTTTCAAAATATATATACGAATACAAATAAAAAAACGTAGATTTCTATAAAAATATATATACAAAGTACACATAAAATTAAGTAAATACGTATAAAAAAATGTATTCAAAATACACATAAAATAATGTAAATTTGTATTGAAATACATATACAAAATACACATAAAATAACCTAAGTTTGTATAAAACTATATACAAAAATACACAAAAATAATTTAAATTTGTATGAAAATAAATATACAAAATACACATAAAATTAGGTAAATTTGTATTGAAATACATATACAAAATACTCATAAAATAATGGAAATTTGAATGAAAATATATAGACATATACACTTAAAATAACGTAAATTTGTATCAAATATATATACAAAATACTAATTAAATAATGTAAATATGTATAAAAAAAATATATACAAAACACAAATAGAATAATGTAAAATCGTATCAACAATAAATACACAGAATATTAATAAAATAATGTAAATTTGAATGAAAATAAAGATGCAAAATAGCCATATAATAACGCATTTTTTATAAAAATATATATACCAAAATACACATAAATTATTAAAATTTGTATTAAAATAAATATAAAAAATGCACATACTATAAGGTAAATTTGTATTGAAATAGATATGCAAAATACATATAAAACAATGTAAATTTGTTTCAAAATATATATACGAATACTCATAAAATAACGTAGAGCTCTATAAAAATATATACAAAATACACATAAAATGAAGTAAATACGTATAAAAAAATGAATACACAAAATGCATAAAAATCGTATCAAAATAAATAAACAAAATACCAGTAAAAGAATGTGTATTTGTAAAAATATAAATATACAAAATACACATAAAATATCGTAAATTTGTATAAAACTATATACAAAAATACACAGAAGTAATTAAATTTGTATGAAAATATATATACAAAATACAGCTAAAATAAGCTAAATTTGAATTGAAATGTACATACAAAATACATAAAATAATGTAAATCTGTATCAAAATATTTATACAAATACATATAATAACGTAGATTTGTTTAAAAATATATAAACAAAATACACATTAAGTAATGTAAATACGTATAAAAAATGTTTACAAAATACACATATAATCATGTAACTCGTATGAAAATAAATAAACAAAATAGCAATAAAATAATGTAAATTTGTATGAGAAAACATAAACAAATAACGCAATTTTTTTTTAAAATATATGTACAAAAATGCACATAAAATAAAGTAAATTTGCAAATAAATATATATACAAAACACACACTAAATAATGTAAATGCGTACATAAAATAACCTTAATTTGTATAAAACTATATACAAAAATACACAAAAATAATTTAAATTTGTTTGAAAAGAGATATACAAAATACACATAAAATTAGGTAAATTTGTATTGAAATACATATACAAAATACACATCAAATAATGTAAATTTGAATGAAAATATATAAACAAATACACTTAAAATAACGTAAATTTGTATAAAATATATATGCAAGATACACATTAAATAATGAAAATGTGTATAAAAAATATATATACAAAAAACAAATAGAATAATGTAAAATCGTATCAAAATAATTACACAGGATATCAATAAAATAATATAAATTTGTATGAAAATAAAGATGCAAAATTCCCAAAAAATATCGCATTTTTTATAAAAATATATTTACCAAAATACACAAAATATATTTAAATTTGTATTGAAATAAATATACAAAATGCATATACAGTAAGGTAAATTTGTATTGAAAGAGATATTCAAAAATACATATAAAGCAATGTAAATTTGTTTCAAAATATATATACGAATACACATAAAATAAAGTAGATTTCTATAGAAATATATATACAAAATACATATGAAATTATGTAAATACGTATAAAAATATATATACAAAATACATATCAAATAATGTAAATTCGTGTCAAAATAAATAAACAAAAAATCATGAAAATAATGTGTATTTGAATGAAAATGAATAATAGATAATAAATTTGTATAAAATATATATGCAACATACACATTAAATAATGTAAATATGTATAAAAAAGTATATACAAAAAACAAATAGAGTAATGTACCATCGTATCAAAATAAATACACCGAATATTAATAAAATAATGTAAATTTGTATGAAAATAAAGATGCAAAATTCCCATAAAATAGCGCATTTCTTATAAAAATATATATACCAAAATACACATAAAATATTTAAATTTGCATTGAAATAAATATACAAAATGCACACACAATAAGGTAGATTTGTATTGAAAGAGATATGCAAAAATACATATAAAACAATGTAAATTTGTTTCAAAATACATATACGAATACAAATAAAAAAACGTAGATTTCTATAAAAATATATATACAAAATACACATAAAATTAAGTAAATACGTATAAAAAAATGTATACAAAATACACATAAAATAATGTAATTTCGAATTAAAATAAATGTAAATTTGAATGAAAATATAAAAACAAATACACTTAAAATAACATAAATTTGTATAAAATATATATGCAAGATACACATTAAATAATGTAAATGTGTATAAAAAAATATATACAAAAAACAAATAGAATAATGTAAAATCGTATCAAAATAAATACACAGAATATCAATAAAATAATGTAAATTTGTATGAAAATAAAGATGCAAAATTCCCAAAAGTTATCGCATTTTTTATAAAAATATATATACCAAAATACACATAAAATATTTAAATTTGTATTGTAATAAATATACAAAATGCATATACAATAAGGTAAATTTGTATTAAAAGAGATATTCAAAAATACATATAAAACAATGTAAATTTGTTTCAAAATATATATACGAATACACATAGAATAAAGTAGATTTCTATAGAAATATATATACAAAATACATATGAAATTATGTAAATACGTATAAAAATATATATACAAAATACATATCAAATAATGTAAATTCGTGTCAAAATAAATAAACAAAATATCATGAAAAGAATGTGTATTTGTATGAAAATAGATAATAGATAATAAATTTGTATAAAATATATATGCAGGATACACATTAAATAATGTAAATATGTATAAAAAAAGTATATACAAAAAACAAATAGAATAATGTAAAATCGTATCAAAATAAATACACCGAATATTAATAAAATAATGTAAATTTGTATGAAAATAAAGATGCAAAATTCCCATAAAATAGCGCATTTCTTATAAAAATATATATACCAAAATACACATAAATTTTTTAAATTTGTATTGAAATAAATATACAAAATGCATATACAATAAGGTAAATTTTTATTGAAAAAGATATGCAAAAATACATATAAAACAATGTAAATTTGTTTCAAAATATATATACGAATACAAATAAAAAAACGTAGATTTCTATAAAAATATATACACAAAATACACATAAAATGAAGTAAATACGTATAAAAAAATATATTCAAAATACACATAAAATAATGTAAATTCGAATTAAAATAAATAAACAAAATACCAATAAAAGAATGTGTATTTGGATAAATATAAATATACAAAATACACATACAAAATAAACAAAAAATAAGGTAGATTTGTAATAAAATATATGTACAAAATACACATACAATAATGTAACTTTATATGAAAATATATATACAAATACACATAAAATACCATGAATTTGTATAAAAATATATATTCAAAATAAATATTAAATAATGTAAGAGCGTATAAAAATATATATACAAAGTACATATAAATGAAAATTAAGATGCAAAATACCTATAAAATAACGCATTTTTATAAAATTATTGATACCAAAATACACTTAAATATTTGAACTTGTATTAAAATAAAAATACAAAATGCACATACAATAAGGTAAATTTGTATTGAAATAGATATGGAAAATACATATAAAATAATGTAAATTTGTTTCAAAATATATATACGAATACACATAAAATAACGTAGATTTATATAAAAATACATATACAAAATACACATAAAATTAAGTAAATACGTATAAAAAAATGTATACAAAATACACAAAATAATGTAAACTACTATAAATGTAAATAAACAAAATACCAATAAAAGAATGTGTATTTGTATAAATATAAATATACAAAATGCATATAAAATAACGTAAATTTATATAAAACTATATACATAAAATAACGCAAATTTCTATAAAAATATATGTACAAAAATGAACATTAGATGAATTTGCATAAAAAAATATATACAAAACACACATTAGATAATGTAAATGAGTATAAAAATATGTATACAAAATACCTAAGAAATAATCTAATCTCGTATCGAATTAAATTAAGAAATACCAATAAAATTAAGTAATTTTGGATGAAAATATATATACAAAATACACATAAAATAGCCTAAATACAAATACAAATCTACACATAAAATAATTTAAAATTGAATGAAATAAATATACAAAATAAACATTAAATAAGGTAAATTTGTAATGAAATATATGAAAAAATACACATAAAATAATATAAATTTGTATGAAAATATATATACAAATACACATTAAATAACATGAATTTGTATAAAATTTGTATCAAAATATATACTTATACACACAATAAAATAACGTAATTTTTTTTATGAAAATGTATATACAAAATACACATAATATAATTTAAATACGTAGGAAAATATATATACAAAAAACACCTAAAATAATGTAAATATGTATGAAAATATATAAACAAATACACATAAATTAATGTAAACTAGGATAAAAAATATATACAAAATGAACATTAAATAATGTAAATATGTATAAAAAAAATATATACAAAAAACACATAGAATTATGTAAAATCGAATCAAAATAAATAAATAGAATATCAATAATATAATGTAAATTTGTATGAAAATAAAGATGGAAAATATCCATATAATAACGCATATTTTCATAAAAATATATATAAGAAAATAAATATAAAATAATTAAATTTGTATTATAATAAATATACAAAATGTACGTACAATAAAGTAAATTTGTATTGAAATAGATATGCAAAATACACATCAATAATGTAAATTTGTATCAAAATATATATACGAATACTCATAAAATAGAGTAAATTTCTATGAAAATATACATACAAAATAGAAATACAAAATACACATATAACTAGTTAAATTTTTATTTAAATACATGTACAAAAAACACATAAAATAATGTAGATTTGTATGAAATGAAAACAAATACATTTTATATAAAATATATATACAAAATACACATAGAATAATGTAAAATCATATCAAAATAAATACACAGAACATCAAAAAATAATGTAAATTTGTATGAAAATAAAGATTCAAAATACCCATAAAATAAAGCATATTTTTATAAAAATACATATACAAAAATACACATAGATTAATCAAATTTGCATTAAAATTAATATACAAAATGCATATACAATAAGGTAAATTTGTATTGAAAAAATATGCAAAATACACATAAAACAATGTAAATTTGTTTCAAAATATATATACGAATACACATAAAATAGCATAGATTTCTATAGAAATATATATACAAAATACACTTGAAATAATGTAAATACGTATAAAAATATATATACAAAATACATATTAAATAATGTTCATTCGTGTCAAAATAAATAAACAAAATATCATGAAAAGAATGTGTATTTGTATGAAAATAGATATACAAAATAAACATAAAATAACCTATATTTGTATAAAACTATAAACAAAAATACACAAAAATAATTTAAACGTGTATGAAAATAAATATACAAAAAACATATAAAATTAGGTAAATTTGTATTGAAATACATATACAAAATACGCATAAAATAATGTAAATTTGAATGAAAATATATAAACATCTAGACTTAAAATAATGTAAATTTGTATCAAATATATATACAAAAAACACATTAAATAATGTAAATATGTATAAAAAAATATATACAAAACACAAATAAAATAATGTAAAATCGAATCAAAATAAATACAGAAAATATTAATAAAATAATGTAAATTTGTATGAAAATTAAAATGCAAAATACCCATAAAATAACGCATTTTTTATAAAAATATATATACGAAAAAACAAAATATTTGATTTTGTATTAAAATAAATAGATATACAAAATACACATAAAATAAGCTAAATTTGAATTGAAATATATATACAAAATACATAAAATAATTTAAATTTGTATCAAAATACTTATACAATAACACATATAATAACGTAAATTTGTATAAAAATATATAAACAAAATACACATTAAATAATGTAAATACGTATAAAAAAATGTACAAAATACAGAAATAATCATGTAATTTGTATAAAAATAAATAGACAAAATACCAATAAAATAATGTAAATTACTATGAGAAAACATATACAAAATACACATAATTAACGCAAATATCAATAAAAATATATATAATATAATATATTTTTATACATATTTAAAATATTTAATGTATATTTTGTATATATATTTTATCCAAATTTACGTTATTTTATATGTATTTGTTTATATATATTCATACAAATTTACATTATTTTATTTACATTATTTAATGTGTATCTTGCATATATATTTTATACAAAAATATATATACCAAAATACATACAAAAAAAATAAATTTGTATTAAAATAAATATACAAAAAACACATACAATAAGGTAAATTTGTATTGAAATAGATATGCAAAATACATATAAAACAATGTAAATTTGTTTCAAAATATATATACGAATACACATAAAATAACGTAGATTTCTATAAAAATACATATACAAAATACACATAACATTAAGTAAATACGTATAAAAAAATGTATACAAAATACACATAAAATAATGTAAATTCGTATAAATGTAAATAAACAATATACCAATAAAAGAATGTGTATTTGTATAAATATAAATATATAAAATGCACATAAAATAACGTAAATTTATATAAAACTATATACATAAAATAACGCAAATTTCTATAAAAATATATGTACAAAAATGAACTTAAAATAAATTTGCATAAAAATATATATACAAAAAACACTTTAGATAATGTAAATGAGTATAAAAATACGTATACAAAATACCTATGAAATAATCTAAATTCGTATCGAATTAAATTAAGAAAATACCAATAAAATAATGTAATTTTGGATGAAAATATATATACAAAATACACATAAAATATACTAAATACAAATACAAATATACACATAAAATAATTTAAAATTGAATGAAATAAATATACAAAATAAACATAAAATAAGGTAACCTAAAGATAACCTAAGATAACCTAAATACAAATACAAAAATACACATTAGATAATTTAAAATTGAATGAAATAAATATACAAAATAAACATAAAATAAGGTAAATTTGTAATAAAATATATGTAAGAATACACATAAAATAATGTAAATTTGTATGAAAATATATATACAAATACACATAAAATAACATGAATTTGTATAAAATTTGTTTCAAAATATATACGAATACACACAATAAAATAACATAAATTTTTATGAAAATGTATATATAAAATACACATAAAATAATTTAAATACGTAGAAAAATATATATACAAAATACACATATAATAATGTAAATTCGTAAAAAATTAAATACACAAAATTCTAATAAAAGAATGTATATTTGTAGGAAAATATATATACAAAAAACAAATAAAATAGCTAAAATTTGTATAAAAATATATACAAAAATACACAAAAATAATTTAAATTTGTTTGAAAATAGATAATCAAAATATCCATGAAGTTAGGCAGATTTGTATTGAAATACATGTACAAACTCACATAAAATAATGTAAATTTGTATGAAAATATATAAACAAATACATATAAAATAACGTAAATTTGGATAAAATATATATACAAAATATACATTAAATATTTTAAATATGTATAAAAATATATTATATTATATATATTTTTATTGATATTTGCGTTATTTATGTGTATTTTGTATATGTTTTCTCATAGAAATTTACATTATTTTATTGGTATTTTGTCTATTTATTTTGATACGAATTACATGATTATTTGTGTATTTTGTACATTTTTTTATACGTATTTACATTATTTAATGTGAATTTTGTTTATATGTTTTTATACAAATTTACGTTATTATATGTGTATTTGTATAAGTATTTTGATACAAATTTACATTATTTTATGTATTTTGAATACATATTTCAATTCAAATTTAGCTTATTTTATGTGTATTTTGTATATCTATTTATTTTAATACAAAATCAAAGATTTTATGTTTTTTCGTATATGTATTTTTATAAAAAATGCATTATTTTATGGGTATTTTGCATCTTAATTTTCTTACAAATTTACATTATTTTATTAATATTTTCTATATTTATTTTGATACGATTTTACATTATTTTATTTGTGTTTTGTATATATTTTTTTATACATATTTACATTATTTAATGTGTTTTTTGTATATATTTGATACATATTTACGTTATTTTAAGTTATTTTATGTGTATTTGTTTATATATTTTGACACAAATTTACAATATTTTATGGGTATTTTGTATATATATTTCAAAAGAAATTTACCTAGTTTTATGTGTATTTTGAATATCTATTTTCATACAAACTCATATTATTTTTATGTATTTTTGTATATATTTCAATACAAATTTTAGTTATGTTATGTGTATTTTGTAAATCTATTTTCATTCAAATATATATTATTTTATTGGTATTTTGTTGATTTATATTGATACGAATTTACATTATTTTATAAGTACTTTGTATATATATTTTTATACGCATTTACATTATTTAATATTTATTTTGAATATATAATTTTATACAAATTCATGGTATTTTATGTGTATTTGTATATATATTTTCATATAAATTTACATTATTTTATGTGTATTTTGTACATATATTTCATTACAAATTTACCTTATTTTATGTTTATTTTGTATATGTATTTTGTACATTTATATTTATACCAATACACATTCTTTTATTGGTATTTTGTTTATTTATTTTGTTTCGAATTTACATTATTTTATGTGTATTTTGTTTACATTTTTTCATACGTATTTACTTAATTTTATGTGTATTTTGTATATATATTTTTATAGAAATCTACGTTATTATATGTGTATTCGTATATATATTTTGAAACAATTTTACATTGTTTTATATGTATTTTTGCATATCTCTTTCAATAGAAGTTTACCTTATTGTATGTGCATTTTGTATATTTATTTCAATACAAATTAAAATATTTTATGTGTATTTTGGTATATATATTTTTATAAGAATAAAAAAAATATCAATACAATAATGTAAATTTGTATGAGAAAACATATACAAATACATATAAAATAACGCTAATTTCTATAAAAATATATGTCCAAAAATGAACATTAAATAAAGTAACTTTGGATAAAAATATATATACAAAACACACATTAAATAATGTAAATGCGTACGTAAAATAACCTACATTTGTATAAAACTATATACAAAAATACACAAAAATAGTTTAAATTTGTATGAAAAGAAATATACAAAATACACATAAAATTAGGTTAATTTGTATTGAAATACATATACAAAATACACATAAAATAATGTAAATTTGAAAGAAAATATATAAACAAATACACATATAATAACGTAAATTTGTATGAATTATATATACAAAATACACATTAAATAATGTAAATATGTATAAAAAAATATATACAAAACACAAATAGAATAATGTAAAATCGTATCAAAATATATACACAGAATATTAATAAAATAATGTAAATTTGTATGAAAATTAAGATGCAAAATACCTATAAAATAACGCATTTTTTATAAAATTATTGATACCAAAATACACATAAAATATTTGAAGTTGTTTTAAAATAAATATACAAAATGCACATACAATAAGGTAAATTTGTATTGAAATAGATATGCAAAATACATATAAAATAATGTAAATTTGTTTTAAAATATATATACGAATACACATTAAATAACGTAGATTTCTATAAAAATACATATACAAAATACACATAAAATTAAGTAAATACGTATAAAAAAATGCATACAAAATACACATAAAATAATGTAAATTCGTATAAATGTAAATAAACAATATACCAATAAAAGAATGTGCATTTGTATAAATATAAATATACAAAATGCACATAAAATAACGTAAATTTATATAAAATTATATACATAAATTAACGCAAATTTCTATAAAAATTAATGTACAAAAATGAACATTAAATAAATTTGCATAAAAATATATATACAAAACACACATTAGATAATGTAAATGAGTATAAAAATATGTATACAAAATACCTATGAAATAATCTAAACTCGTATCGAATTAAATTAAGAAATACCAATAAAATAATGTAATTTTGGATGAAAATATATATACAAAATACACAAAATAACCTAAATACAAATACAAATATACACATAAAATAATTTAAAATTGAATGAAATAAATATACAAAATAAACATAAAATAAGGTAAATTTGTAATGTAATATATGAAAAAATACACATAAAATAATATAAATTTGTATGAAAATATATATACAAATACACATTAAATAACATGAATTTGTATAAAATTTGTATCAAAATATATACTTATACACACAATAAAATAACGTAATTTTTTTATGAAAATGTATATACAAAATACACATAAAATAATTTAAATACGTAGAAAAATATATATACAAAAAACACATAAAATAATGTAAATATGTATGAAAATATATAAATAAATACACATAAAATAATGTAAATTTGGATAAAATATATATACAAAATGAACATTAAATAATGTAAATATGTATAAAAAAATATATACAAAAAACACATAGAATAATGTTAAATCGTATCAAAATAAATAAAGAGAATATCAATAAAATAATGTAAATTTGTATGAAAATAAAGATGCAAAATATCCATATAAAATCGCATATTTGCATAAAAATATATATACAAAAAGACATATAAAATAATTTAATTTGTATTAAAATAAATATACAAAATGCACGTACAATAAAGTAAATTTGTATTGAAATAGATATGCAAAATACACATTAATAGTGTAAATTTGTATCAAAATATATACACGAATACTCATAAAATAGAGTAAATTTCTATGAAAATATACATACAAAATAGATATACAAAATACACATATAACTAGTTAAATTTGTATTTCAATACATGTACAAAAAACACATAAAATAATGTAGATTTGTATGAAATGAAAAAAAATACATTTTAATTAAAATATATATACAAAATACACATAGAATAATGTAAAAACATATCAAAATAAATACACAGAATATCAATAAAATAATATAAATTTGTATGAAAATAAAGATTCAAAATACCCATAAAACAAAGCATATTTTTATAAAAATACATATACAAAAATACACATAGATTAACCAAATTTGTATTAAAATTAATATACAAAATATACATACAATAAGGTAAATTTGTATTGAAAAAATATGCAAAATACACATAAAACAATGTAAATTTGTTTCAAAATATATATACGAATACACATAAAATAACGCAGATTTCTATAGAAATATATATACAAAATACACTTGAAATAATGTAAATACGTATAAAAATATATATACAAAATACACATTAAATAATGTTAATTCGTGTCAAAATAAATAAACAAAATATCATAAAAAAAATGTGTATTTTTATGAAAATAGATATACAAAATACACATAAAATAACCTAAATTTGTATAAAACTATATTCAAAAATACACAAAAATAATTAAAACTTGTATGAAAATAAATATACAAAAAACATATAAAAATAGGTAAATTTGTATTGAAATACATATACAAAATACACTGAAAATAATGTAAATTTGAATGAAAATATATAAACATATAGACTTAAAATAACGTAAATTTGTATCAAATATATATACAAAAAAAAACATTAAATAATGTAAATATGTATAAAAAAATATATACAAAACACTAATAAAATAATGTAAAATCGTATCAAAATAAATACAGAAAATATTAATAAAATAATGTAAATTTGTATGAAAATTAAGATGCAAAATACCCATAAAATAACGCATTTTTTATAAAAATATATATACGAAAAAACATAAAATATTTGAATTTGTATTAAAATAAATAAATATAAAAAATACACATAAAATAAGGTAAATTTGAATTGAAATATATATACTAAATACATAAAATAATGTAAATTTGTATCAAAATACCTATACAAATACACATATAATAACGTAAATTTGTATAAAAATATATAAATAAAATACACATTAAATAATGTAAATACGTATAAAAAAATATAAAAAATACACAAATAGTCATGTAATTCGTATCAAAATAAATAGACAAAATACCAATAAAATAATGTAAATTTCTATGAGAAAACATATACAAAATACACATAAATAAGGCAAATATCAATAAAAATATATATAATATAATATATTTTTATACATATTTAAAATATTTAATGTATATTTTGTATATATATATTTTATCCAAATTTACGTGATTTTATATGAACTTGTTTATATATTTTCATACTAATTTACATTATTTTATGTGAGTTTTGTATATGTATTTCAATACAAATTTGCCTTACTTTATGTGTATTTTGCATATCTATTTTCAAACAAATTTAAATTATTTTTGTGTATTTTTGTATATATTTTTATACAAATTTTAGTTATTTTATTTATTTTTGTATATATATTTTCCTACAAATATACATTCTTTTATTGGAATTTTGTGTATTAGATTTTTTACGAATTTACATTATTTTATGTGTATTTTGTATATATATTTTTCTACGTATTCAAACTATTTTAAGTGTATTTTATATATACATTTTCATAAAAATTTATGTTATTTTATTGTGTGTATTCGTATATATTTTGAAACAAATTTTATACAAATTCATGTTATTTTATGTGTATTTGTATATATATTTTCATACAAATTTATATTATTTTATGTGTATTATTTTATTACAAATTTACCTTATTTTATGTTTATTTTGTATATTTATTTCATTCAATTTTTAATTATATAATGTGTATATTTGTATTTGTATTTAGGTTATTTTATGTGTGTTTTCTATATATATTTTCATCCAAAATTACATTATTTTATTGTTATTATCTTAATTTAACTCGATACGAATTTAGATTATTTCATAGGTATTTTGTACACATATTTTTATTCTCATTTACATTATCTAATGTGTGTTTTGTATATATTTTCTTATGCAAACTAATTTTATGTGAATTTTTGTACATATATTTTTATAGAAACTTAAAACGTTATTTTATGTGTATTTTGTATATGTTTTCTCATACAAATTTACATTATTTAATTAGTTTTTTGTTTATTTATTTTGATACGAATGACTTGATTATTTGTGTATTATGTAAATATTTTTTTATACGTATTTACATTACTTAATGTGTAGTTTGTTTATATAGTTTTTTTGACAAATTTACGTTATTATATGTGTATTTGTTAAAAATATTTTGAAACGAATTTACTTTACTTTATGTATTTTGTATATATATTTCAATTCAAATTTAGCTTATTTTGTGTGTATTTTGTATATCTATTTTCATACAAATTTAATTACCTTTGTGTATTTTTGTATATAGTTTTATACAAATTTACGTTATTTTATGTGCATTTTGTATATTTATATTTATACAAATACACATTCTCTTATTGGTATTTTGTATATTTATATTTTACGAGTTTACATTATTTTATGTGTATTTTGTATACATTTTTGATTCGTATTTACTTAATTTTATTTGTATTTTGTATATATATATTTATAGAAATCTACGTTATTTTATGTGTATTCGTATATATATATTGAAACAAATTTACATTGTTTTATATGTTTTTTGCATATCTATTTCAATACAAATTTACCTTATTGTATGTGCATTTTGTATATTTATTTTAATACAAATTCAAATATTTTAGGTGTATTTTGGTATATATAATTTTATAAAAAAAACCGTTATTTTATAGGTGTTTTGCATCTTAGTTTTCATACAAATGTACATTATTTTATTAATATTCTGTGTATATATTTTGATACGATTTTATATTATACTATTTGTGTTTTGTATATATTTTTTTATACATATTTTCATTATTTAATGTGTATTTTTTATATATATTTTATACAAATTAACGTTATTTTAAGTGTATTTGTTTATATAATTTCATTCAAATTTACATTATTTTAAGTGTATTTTGTATATGTATTTCAATACAAATTTACCTAATTTTATGTGTATTTTGTATATTTATTTTCATACAAATTTAAATTATTTTTGTTTTTTTTTCGTATATACATATAGAGAAAATTTCTATGAAAATATATATTCAAAATACATATAAAATTATGTAAAAAACTATAAAAATATATATATCAAATACACCTAAAAAAATGAAAATTCGTATCAAAATAAATAAACAAAATCCCGATAAAAGAACGTATATATGTAGGAAAATAAATATACAAAATACACATAAAATTACGAAAATTTGAATAAAAATGTATACGAAAAAACAAAAAACTTCAATTTGTATAAATATAGATATACAAAATACACATATAATTAGTTAAATTTGTATTTAAATACATGTACAAAATACACATAAAATAATGTAAATTTGTATGAAATGAAAACAAATTCACATAAAATAACGTACATTTGTATAAAATAGATATACAAAATATACATAGAATAATGTAAAATCGTATCAAAATAAATACACAGAATATCATTAAAATAATGTAATTTTGTATGAAAATGAGGATGCAAAATACCCATAAAATAAAGAATATTTTTTAAAAAATACATATACAAGAATACACATAGAATAATTAAATTTGTATTAAAATTAATATACAAAATGCACGTACAATAAGGTAAATTTGTATTGAAAAAATATACAAAATGCACATAAAACAATGTATATTTGTTTCAAAGTATATATACGAATACATATAAAATAACGTATATTTATATAGAAATATATATACAAAATACACATGAAATGACGTAAATACGTATAAAAATATATATACACAATATACATTAAATAATGTAAATTCGCATCAAATATATAAACAAAATATCAATAAAAGAATGTGTATTTGTATGAAAATAGATATACAAAATACACATAAAATATTGTAAATTTGTATAAAACTCTATTCAAAAAATACACAAAAATAATTTAAATTTGTATAAAAATATATATACAAAATACATATAAAACTAGTTAAATTTCTATTGAAATACATATACAAAATACACATAAAATAATGTAAATTTGAATGAAAATATATAAACAAATACACTTAAAATAACGTAAATTTGTATGAAATGTATATAGAAAATACACTTTAAATAATGTAAATATGTATAAAAAAATATATACAAAACACAAATAGAATAATATAAAATAGTATCAAAATAAATACACAGAATATTAATAAAATAATGTAAATTTGTATGAAAATAAAGATGCAAAATACCCATAAAACAACGCATTTTTTATATAAATATTTATACCAAAATACACATAAAATATTTAAATTTGTATTACAATAAATATACAAAATGCACATACAATAAGGTAAATTTGTATTAAAATAGATATGCAAAATACACATAAAACAATGTAAATTTGTTTCAAAATATATATACGAATACACATAAAATAACGTAGATTTCTATAAAAATATATATACAAAATACACATAAAATGAAGTAAATACGTATAAGAAAATGTATACAAAATACACATAAAATAATGTAAATTCGTATCAAAATAAATAAACTAAATGCCAATAAAAGAATGTTTACTTCTATAAATATAAATATACAAAATACACATAAAATAACGTAAAATTGTATAAAACTATATACAAAAATAAACAAAAATAATTAAATTTGTATGAAAATAGATATACAAAAGACACATAAAATAAGCTAAATTTGAATTGAAATAAATATAGAAAATACATAAAATAATGTAAATTTGTATCAAAATATATATTCAAATACACATATAATAACGTAAATTTGTATAAAAATATTTCAACAAAATACACATTAAATAATGAAAATACGTATAAAAGATATGTACGTAATGTAAAAATTTATAAAATTAAAGATGCAAAATACCCATAAAATAACTCATATTTAAAAAAAATATATATACAAAAATACACATTAAATAATTGAATTTGTGTTAAAATAAATATAAAAAATACACATACAATAAGCTACATTTTTATTGAAATAGTATGCAAAAAACACATAAAATAATGAATTTTTTTATCAAAATATATACGAATACACACAATAAAATTACGTAAATTTTTATGAAAATATATATACAAAATACACATAAAATAATGTAAATACATAGAAAAATATATATATACAAAATACACATAAAATAATGTAAATTCGTATCAAAATAAATAAACAAAATTTCCTCTAAAAGAATGTATATTTGTAGGAAAATATATATACAAAATAGAAATAAAATAACAAAAATTTGTATAAAAATATATACAAAAATACACAAAAATAATCTAAATTTGTCTGAAAATAGATAATAAAAAACACATAAAAATTTGCAAATTTTTATGAAAAACATATACAAAATACACATAAAATAAAAATTTATGAAACTATATAAACAAATACACATAAGATAACGTAAATTTCCATAAAATATATGTACAAAATATACATTAAATAATGTAAATATGTCTAAAAATATATATACAAAATACACAGAATAACGTAAAATCGTATCAAAATAAATAAACAGACTATCAATAAAATAATGTAAATTTGTATGAAAATAAAGATGCAAAATACCCATATAATAACGCATATTTGTTTAAAAATATATATACAAAAATACACATAAAATAACAAAATTTGTATCAAAATAAATACACAAAAGGCACATACAATAAAGAAAATTTGTATTGAAATATATATGCGAAATACACATAAATAATGTAAATTTGTATCAAAATATATATACGAATACACATAAAATACAGTAAATTTCTATGAAAATATATATTCAAAATACATATAAAATTATATAAATAAGTATAAAAATATATATATCACATACACCTAAAATAATGAAAATTCGTGTCAAAATAAATAAACAAATTTCCGATAAAAGAACGTATATATGTAGGAAGATAAATATACAAAATACACATAAAATTTGAATAAAAATATATACTAAAATACACAAAACTAATTTCGATTTGTATGAAAATAGGTATACATAATACACATATAATTAGTTAAATTTGCATTTAAATACATGTACAAAATACACATGATATAATGTAAATTTGTATGAAATGAAAACAAATTCACATAAAATAACGTTCATTTCTATGAAATATATATACAAAATATACATAGAATAATGTAAAATCGTCTCAAAATAAATACACAGAATATCAATAAAATAAAGTAAATTTGTATGAAAATAAAGATGCAAAATATTCATAAAATAAAGCATTTTTTTAATGAAAATACATATACAAAAATACACATAGAATAATTAAATTTGTATTATTTTATATGTACTTTGTATATATATTTTTATACGCATTTACATTATTTAACATTTATTTAATTTAATTACTTCTGTGTATTTTTGTATATAGTTTAATACAAATTTACGATATTTTATGTGTATTTTGTATATTTATATTTATACAAATACACATTCTTTTATTGGTATTTTGTTTATTTATTTTGATACGATTTTACATTATTTTATGTGTATTTTGTATTCATTTTTTTATACGTGTTTATTTCATTTTATGTGTATTTTGTATATATTTTTATAGAAATCTACGTTATTTTATGTGTATTCGTATATATATTTTGAAACAAATTTACATTGTTTTATATGTATTTTGCATATCTATTTCAATACAAACTTACAAAAATGCACATAAAATAAAGTAAATTTGCATTAAAATATATATACAAAACACACATTAAATAATGTAAATGCGTACATAAAATAACCTAAATTTGTATAAAACTATATACAAAAATACTCAAAAATAATTAAAATTTGTATGAAGAGAAATATACAAAATACACATAAAATTAGATAAATTTGTATTGAAATACATATACAAAATACACATAAAATAATGTAAATTTGAATGAAAATATATAAACAAATACACTTAAATAACGTAAATTTGTATAAAATATATATGCAAGATACACATTAAATAATGTAAATGTGTATAAAAAAAATATATACAAAAAAGAAATAGAATAATGTAAAATCGTATCAAAATAAATACAGAGAATATCAACAAAATAATGTAAATTTGTATGAAAAGAAAGATGCAAAATTCCCATAAAATAGCGCATTTCTTATAAAAATATATATACCAAAATACACATAAAATATTTAAATTTGTATTGAAATAAATATACAAAATGCATATACAGTAAGGTAAATTTGTATTGAAGGAGATATTTAAAAATACATATAAAACAATGTTAATTTGTTTCAAAATATATATACGAATACACATAAAATAACGTAGATTTCTATAGAAATATATATACAAAATACACATGAAATTATGTAAATACGTATAAAAATATATATATACAAAATACATATTAAGTAATGTAAATTCGTGTCAAAATAAATAAACAAAATATCATGAAAAGAATGTGTATTTGTATGAAAATAAATAATAGATAATAAATTTGTATGAAATATATATGCAAGATACACATTAAATAATGTAAATATGTATAAAAAATATATATACAAAAAACAAATAGAATAATGTAAAATCGTATCAAAATAAATACACCGAGTATTAATAAAATAATGTAAATTTGAATGAAAATAAAGATGCAAAATTCCCATCAAATAGCGCATTTCTTATAAAAATATATATACCAAAATACACATAAAATATTTAAATTTGTATTGAAATAAATATACAAAATGCACATACAATAAGGTAAACTTCTATTGAAAGAGATATGCAAAAATACATATAAAACAATGTAAATTTGTTTAAAAATATATATACGAATACACATAAAATAACGTAGATTTCTATAAAAATATATAGAGAAAATACACATAAAATTAAGTAAATACGTATAAAAAAAATGTAAACAAAATACACATAAAAGAATGTAAATTCGAATCAAAATAAATAAACAAAATACCAATAAAAGAATGTGTATTTGTATAAATATAAATGTACAAAATACACATACAAAATAAACATTAAATAAGGTAAATTTGTAATGAAATATATGTACAAAATACACATAAAATAATGTAAATTTATATGAAAATATATATATACAAATACACATAAAATACCATGAATTTGTATAAAATTATATATTCAAAATAAATGTTAAATAATGTAAATGCGTATAAAAATATATATACAAAGTACATATAAAATAATACAAATTTAATTATTCTATGTGTATTTTTGTATATGTATTTTCATAAAAAAATGCTTTATTTTATGAGTATT
Source organism: Eriocheir sinensis (assembly GCF_024679095.1). Classification (NCBI taxonomy): domain Eukaryota; kingdom Metazoa; phylum Arthropoda; class Malacostraca; order Decapoda; family Varunidae; genus Eriocheir; species Eriocheir sinensis. The sequence continues at coordinate 1,036,258 of NW_026111743.1, read as the reverse complement.
TTGTATCTTTATTTTCATAAAAATTTACTTTATTTTATTGATATTCTGTGTATTTATTTTGATACGATTTTACATTATTCTATGTATATTTTGTATATATATTTCATACAAATGAACGTTATTTTATGTGAATTTGTTTTCATTTCATACAAATTTACATTATTTCATGTGTATTTTGTACTTGTATTTAAATGCAAATTTAACTAATTATATGTGTATTATGTATATCTATTTTCATACAAATCGAAATTAATTCTGTGTATTTTAGTATATATTTTTATTCAAATTTTCGTAATTTTATGTGTATTTTAAATATTTATTTTCCTACAAATATACTTTCTTTTATCGGAATTTTGTGTATTTATTTTGATACGAATTTTCATTATTTTAGATGTATGTGATATATATATTTTTATACTTATTTACATAATTTTATATGTATTTTGAATATATATTTTCATAGAAATTTACTCTATTTTATGTGTATTCGTATATATATTTTGATACAAATTTACATTATTTATGTGTATTTCGCATATCTATTTCAATACAAATTTTCTTTATTGTATGTGTCTTTTATATATTTATTTTGATACAAATTTAATTATTTTATGTGTATTTTTGTATATATATTTTTAAACAAATATGCGTTATTATATGGGTATTTTGCATCTTTATTTTCATAAAGATTTACATTATTTTATTGATAGTCTGTTTATTTATTTTGATACGATTTTACGTTATTCTGTGTATTTTGTATATATATTTTTAGACATATTTACATTATTTAATGTATATTTTGTACATATATTTTATGGAAATTTACGTTATCTTATGTGTATTTGTTTATATATTTTCATACAAATTTACATTATTTTATGTGTATTTTGTATATGTATTTCAATAAAAATTTGCCTAATTTCATGTGTATTTTGCATATCTATTTTCAAACAAATTTAAATTATTTTTGTGTATTTTTGTATATATTTTTATACAAATTTTTGTTATTTTATTTGTATTTTGTATATATATTTTCCTACAAATATACATTCTTTTAGAGGAAATTTTGTTTATTTATTTTAATACGAATTTACATTATTTTATGTGTATTTTGTATATATATATTTTTCTATGTATTTACATTATTTTATGTGTATTTTGTATATATATTTTCATAAAAAAATACGTAATTTTATTGTGTGTATTCGTATATATTTTGATAGAACATTTCATTATTTTATGTGTTTTTTGCATATCTATTTTAATAAAAATCTACCTTATTGTGTGTATTTTGTATATTTATTTTAATACAAATTTAATTATTTTATGTGTATTTTTGTATATATATTTTTTTAAATATGAGTTATTTTATGGGTATTTTGCATCTTTAATTTTAAAAAATTTTACATTACGTACATATCTTTTATACGTATTTACATTATTTAATGTGTATTTTGTTTATATATTTTTATACAAATTTACGTTATTATATGTGTATTTGAATATATATTTTGATACAAATTTACATTATTTTTTGTATTTTCTATATTTATTTCAATTCAAATTTAGCTTATTTTATGTGTCTTTTGTATATCTATTTTCATACAAATTTAATTATTTTTGTTTAGTTTTGTATATAGTTTTATACAATTTTACGTTATTTTATGTGTGTATATTTATATTTATACAAGTAAACATTCTTTTATTGGCATTTAGTTTATTATTTTATTTTGATACGAATTTACATTTTTTTATGTGTATTTTGTATACATTTTCTTATACGTATTTACTTCATTTTATGTGTATTTTGTATATATATATTTAAAGAAATCTACGTTATTTTATGTGTATTCGTATATATATTTTGAAACGAATTTACATTGTTTTATGTGTATTTTGCATATCTATTTCAATACAAATTTACCTTATTGTATGTGCATTTTGTATATTTATTGTAATACAAATTTAAATATTTTATGTGTATTTTGGTATATATATTTTCATAAAAAATGCGTTGTTTTATGTGTATTTTGCATCTTTAGTTTCATACAAATTTACATTATTTTATTAATATTCTGTGTATTTATTTTGATACTATTTTACATTATTCTATTTGTGTTATGTACATATTTTTTTATACATATCTACATTATTTAATGTGTATTTTCTATACATATTTCATAAAAATGTACATTATTTTAAGTGTTTTTGTTTATATATTTTCATTCAAATTTACATTATTTTATGTGTATTTTGTATATGTATTTCAATAGAAGTTTAACTAGTTTTATGTGTATTTTGTATATATACTTTTATACAAATTTAAATTATTTTTGTGTATTTTTTGAATAGAGTTTTATACAAATTTACAATATTTTATGTGTATTTTGTATATCTATTTTCATACAAATACACATTCTTTTATTGATATTTTGTTTATTTATTTTGATGCGAGTTTACATTGTTTAATGTGTATTGTGTATATATATTTTTATACGTTTTTACGTCATTTCATGTGTATTTTGTATATATATTTCTATAGAAATATACGTTATTTTATGTGTATTCATATATATATTTTGAAACAAATATACATTGTTTTATGTTCATTTTGTATATTTTTTCAATACAAATTAACCTTATTGTACATGCATTTTGTATATTAATTTTAATACAAATTTAATTATTCTATGTGTATTCTTGTATATGTATTTTAAAAAATATATGCTTTATTTTATGGGTATTTTGCATCTTTATTTTCATACAAAATTACATTATTTTATTGATATTCTGTGTATTTATTTTGATACGATTTTACATTATTCTATGTATATTTTGTATATCTATTTTATACAAATGTACGTTATTTTATGTGAATTTGTTTTCATTTCATACAAATTTACATTATTTTATGTGTATTTTGTACATGTATTTAGATACAAATTTAAATAATTATATGTGTATTTTGTATATCTATTTTCAAACAAATTGAAATTTATTTTTTTGTTTTTTTGTATATATTTTTATTCAAATTTTCGTATTTTTATGTGTATTTTGTATATTTATTTTCCTACAAATATACGTTCTTTTATCGGAATTTAGTTTATTTATTTTGATACGAATTTTCATTTTTTTAGGTGTATTTGATATATATATTTTTATACTTATTTACATAGTTTCATATGAATTTTGAATATATATTTTCATAGAAATTTACTCTATATGTATATACAAAAAACCACAAAAATAATTTAAATTTGTATGAAAATAAATATACAAAATACACATAAAATTAGGTAAATTTGTATTGAAATACATATACTAAATACACTTAAAATAATGTAAATTTGAATGAAATTATATAAACAAATACACTTAAAATAACGTTAATTTGTATAAAATATATAAAAAAAATACACATTAAATAATGAAAATATGTATAAAAAATATATACAAAACACAAATAGTATAATATAAAATCGTATCAAAATATATACCTGAATATTAATAAAATAATGTACATTTGTATAAAAACTAAGATGCAAAATACCTATAAAATAACGCATTTTTTATAAAATTATAAATACAAAAATACACATAAAATATTTGAATTTGTATTAAAATAAATATACAAAATGCACATACAATAAGGTAAATTTGTATTGAAATAGATATGCAAAAAACATATAAAACAATGTAAATTTGTTTCAAAATATATATACGAATACACATAAAATAACGTAGATTTCTATAAATATATAAATTATATACAAAATACAAATAAGATTAAGTAAATACGAATCAAAAACGTATACAAAATACACATAAAATATTGTAAATTCGTATAAATATAAATAAACAAAGTACCAATAAGAGAATGTGTATTTGTATAAATATAAATATACAAAATCCACATAAAGTAACGTAAATTTGTATAAAACTATATACAAAAATACACAGAAGTAATTAAATTTGTATGAAAATAGATATACAAAATACACATAAAATAAGCTAAATTTGAATTGAAATATATATACAAAATACATAAAATAAAGTAAATTCGTTTCAAAATATTTTTAACAAATACTCATATAATAACGTAAATTTGTAAAAAAAATATATAAACAAAATACACATAAAGTAATGTAAATACGTATAAAAAAATATTTACAAAATACACAAATAATCAAGTCATTCGTATCAAAATAAATAAACAAAAAACTAATTAAATAATGTAAATTTGTTTGAGAAAACATATACAAAATACACATAAAATAGCGTTTTAAGTTTCTATAAAAATATATGTACAAAAATGCACATAAAACTAGTTTGCATAAAAAAATATATACAAAACACACATTAGATAATGTAAATATGTATACAAAATACCTATGAAATAATCTATGTGTTTTTTGTATATATTTTTTATATACATATTTACATTATTTAATGTTCATTTTGTATATATATTTTATCCAAATTTACATTATTTTATGTGTATTTGTTTATATATTTTCATACATATTTACATTATTTTATGTGTTTTTTGTATATATATTTTTCTACATATTTAAATTATTTTATGTGTATTTTTGTATATACATTTTCATAAAAAAAACTACGTTATTTTATTGTGTGTATAAGTATATATTTTGATACAAATTTTATACAATTTCATGTTATTTAATGTGTATTTGTATATATATTTTCATACAAATTTATATTTTTTTATGTGTATTTTTTCATATATTTCATTACAAATTTACCTTATTTTATGTTTATTTTGTATATTTATTTCATTCAATTTTAAAATATTTTATGTGTATATTGGTATTTGTATTTAGGTTATTTTTGTATATATATTTTCATCCAAAATTACATTATTTTATTGGTATTTCTTAATTTAACTCGATACGAGTTTAGATTATTTCATAGGTATTTTGTATACATATTTTTATACTCATTTACATTATCTAATGTGTGTTTTGTATATATATTTTTATGCAAATTTATTTAATGTTCATTTTTGTACATATATTTTTATAGAAATTTGCGTTATTTTATGTATATAGTTATATATAAATTTACGTTATTTTATGTGCATTTTGTATATTTATATTTATACAAATACACATTCTTTTATTGGTATATTGTTTATTTACATTTATACGAGTTTACATTATTTTATGTGTATTTTGTATACATTTTTTTATACGTATTTACTTAATATTATGTGTATTTTGTATATGTATTTTTATAGAAATCTACGTTATTTTATGTGTATTCGTATATATATTTTGAAACAAATTTATATTATTTTATATGTATTTTGCATATCTATTTCAATACAAATTTACCTTATTGTATGTGCATTTTGTATATTTATTTTAATACAAATTCAAATATTTTATGTGTATTTTGGTATCAATAATTTTATAAAAAATGCGTTTTTTTATAGGTATTTTGCATCTTAATTTTCATACAAATTTTCATTATTTTATTAATCTTCTGTGTATATATTTTGATACGATTTTACATTATACTATTTGTGTTTTGTATATATTTTTTTATACATATTTACATTATTTAATGTGTATTTTGAATATATATTTCATCCAAATTTACGTTATTATATGTGTATTTGTTTATATATTTTCTTTCAAATTTACATTATTTTATATGTATTTTGTATATGTATTTCAATACAAATTAACTTAATTTTATGTGTATTTTGTATATTTCTTTTCATACAAATTTAAACTATTTTTGTGTATTTTTGTATATAGTTTTATACAAATTTAGGTTATTTTATGTACGCATTTACATTATTTAATGTGTGTTTTGTATATATATTTTTATCCAAAGTTACTTTATTTTACGTTCATTTTTGGACATATATTTTTATGGAAATTAGCGTTATTTTGTATGTATTTGTATATGTTTTCTCATACAAATTTACATTATTTTATTGATATTTTGTTTATTTAGTTTGATACGAATTACATGATTATAAGTGTATTTTGTACATATTTTTTATACGTATTTACATTATTTAATGTGTATTTTCTTTATATATTTTTAAACAAATTTAGGTTATTATATGTATTTTTATAAATATTTTGATACAAATTTACATTATTTTATGTATTTTGTATATACATTTCAATTCAAATTTAGCTTATTTTATCTGTATTTTGTATATCTATTTTCATACGAATTTAATAACTTCTGTGTATTTTTGTATATAGTTTTATACAAATTTACGTTATTTTATGTGTATTTTGTATATTTATATTTATACAAATACACATTCTTTTATTGGTATTTTGTTTATTTATTTTGAAACGAATTTGCATTATTTTATCTGTATTTTGTATACATTTTCTTATACGTATTTACTTCATTTTATGTGTATTTTGTATATATATTTTTATACAAATCTTCGTTATTTTATGTGTATTCGTATATATATTTTGAAACAAATTTACATTGTTTTATATATATTTTGCCTATCTATTTCAATACAGATTTACCTTATTGTATGTGTATTTTGTATATTTATTCTAATACAAATAAATTTTTTCATGTGTATTTTGGTATATATATTTTTATAAAAAAAAAGCGTTATTTAATGGGTATTTTGCATCTTTATTTTCATACAAATTTACATTGTTTTATTAATATTCTATGTATATATTTTGATACGATTTTACATTATTCTTTTTGTGTTTTGTATATATTTTTTTATACATATTTACATTATTTAATGTGTATTTTGTATATTTCAAAACAAATTTACGTTATTTAATGCGCATCTGTTAAAATATTTTGATACAAATTTACATTATTTTATATTACAATACAAATTTAGTTTATTTATGTATATTTTGTATATCTATTTTCATTCGTATCAAAATAAATAAACAAAATAGCAATAGAATAATGTAAATTTAAATATTATTTTATGTATATTTTGTATATGTATTTCAATACAAATCTACCTAATTTTATGTATATTTTGTACATGTATTTAAATACAGATTTATTTAATTATATGAGTATTTTGTATATCTATTTTCATACAAATTGAAATTAATTTTGTGTATTTTTGTATATATTTTTATACAAATATATTTTGTATATTTTTTTTCCTACATATATACGTTCTTTTATCGTAGTTTTGTTTATTTATTTTTATACGAATTTACATTATTTTAGGTGTATTTGATATGTATATTTTATTTGTGTTTTGAATATATATTTTCATAGAAATTTACTCTATTTTATGGGTATTCGTATATATATTTTGATACAAATTTACATTATTTATGTTTATTTTTCATATCTATTTCAATACAAATTTACCATATTGTATGTGTATTTTGTATATTTATTTTCATACAAATTTTCATTATTTTATTGATGTTCTGTTTATTTATTTTGATACGATTTTACATTATTCTATGTGTATTTTGCATATATATTTTTATACACATTTACATTATTTAATGTATATTTTGTATATATATTTTATATAAATTTACGCTATTTTATGTGTATTTGTTTATATATTTTCATACAAATTTCCAATATTTTATGTGTAATTTGTATATGTATTTCAATACAGATTTGCCTAATTTTATGTGAATTTTGCATATCTATTTTCAAATAAATTTAAATTATTTTTATGTATTTTTTATATATTCTTATACAAATTTTAGTTATTTTATTTGTATTTTGTATTTATATTTTCCTACAAATATACATTCTTTTAGTGGAATTTTGTTCATTTTTTTTCATAAATTTATCTTATTGTATGTGCATTTTGTATATTTATTTTAATACAAGTTCAAATATTTTATGTGTATTTTCGTATCAATAGTTTTAAAAAAATGCGTTATTTTATAGGTATTTTGCATCTTAATTTTCATTTTATATGTACTTTGTATATATATTTTTATACGCTCTTACGTTATTTAAGATTTATTTTGAATATATATTTTTATACAAATTCATGGTATTTTATGTGTATTTGTATATATATTTTTATATAAATTTACATTATTGTATGTGTATTTTGTACATATATTTTATAACAAATCTACCTTATTTTATGTTTATTTTGTATGTGTATTTTGTATATTTATATTTATCCAAATACACATTCTTTTATTGGTATTTTTTTATTTTTTGTAATTCGAAGTTACATTATTTTATGTGTATTTTGAATACATTTTTTTATACGTATTTACTTAATTTTATGTGTATTTTGTATATATAATTTTATAGAAATCTACGTTTTTTTATTTTTATTCGTATATATATTTTGAAACAAATTTACATTGTTTTATATGTATTTTTGCATATCTCTTTCAATACAAATTTACCTTATTGTATGTGCATTTTGTATATTTATTTCAATACAAATTAAAAAAATTTAAGTGTATTTTGGTATATATATTTTTAAAAGAAATGCGCTATTTTATGGGAATTTTGCATCTTTATTTTCATACAAATTTACATTATTTTATTGATATTCGGTGTATTTATTTTGATACGATTTTACATTATTCTTTTTGTTTTTTGTATATACTTTTTTTTATACATATTTACATTATCTAATGTGTATCTTGCATATATATTTTATACAAATTTTTTATCTATTATCTATTTTCATACAAATACACATTCTTTTCATGATATTTTGTTTATTTATTTTGACACGAATTTACATTATTTGATATGTATAGATATGAATATTGATATGAATAGAATATTGTAAAATCGTATCAAAATAAATACAGAGAATATTAATAAAATAATGTAAATTTGTATGAAAATAAGGAGGCAAAATACCCATAAAATAACGCATTTTTTTTATTTATAAAAATATATATACCAAAATACACACAAACAATTAGATTTGTATTTGTATATGTAAATATATAAAAAAACACATACGATAAGGTAAATTTGTATTGAAATAGATATGCAAAATACATATAAAGCAATGTAAATTTGTTTCAAAATATGTGTACGAATACACATAAAATAACGTAGATTTCTATAAATATATATATACAAAATACACATAAAATGAAGTATATACGTAATGTAAATTTGTATGAAATGAAAACAAATTCACATAAAATACGCGTCAAAATAAATAAACAAAGTATCAATAAAAGAATGTGTATTTGTATGAAAATAGATATACAAAATACACATAAAATTACCTAAATTTGTATCGAACTATATACAAAAATACGCAAAAATATTTTAAATTTGTATGAAAATAAATATACAAAATACACATAAAATTAGGCAAATTTGTATTGAATACATACACAAAATACACATAAAATAATGTAAATTTGAATGAAAATACATAAACAAATACACTTAAAATAACGTAAATTTGTATAAAAGAATATGTACAAAACACAAATAGAATAATGTAAAATCGTATCAAAATAAATACACAGAATATTAATAAAATAATGTAAATTTGTATGAAAATAAAGAAGCAAAATTCCCATAAAATAACGCATTTTTTTTATTTATAAAAATATGTATACCAAAATACAGATCAAAAAATTAAATTTGTATTAAAATAAATATTCAAAAAACACATACAATAAGGTAAATTTGTTTTGAAATAGATATGCAAAATATATATAAAACAATGTAAATTTGTTTCAAAATATATATACGAATACACATAAAATGACGTAGATTTCTATAAAAATATATATACAAAATACACATAAAATGAAGTAAATACGTATAAAAAAATGTATACAAAAAACACAAAATAATGTAAATTCGTATCAAAATAAATAAACAAAATACCAATAAAAGAAAGTGTATTTGTATAAATATAAATATACAAAATACACATAAAATAACGTAAATTTATATAAAACTATATACAAAAATACACAGAAGTAATTAAATTTGTATGAAAATATACCCAAAATACACACAAAATAAGCTAAATTTGAATTGAAATATATATACAAAATACATGAAATAAAGTAAATTTGTATCAATATATTTATACAAATACACATATAATAACGTACATTTGTATGAAAATATATAAACAAAATACCCATTAAATTATTTAAATACGTATTAAAAATATGTACAAAATACATATATAATCATGTAATTCGTATCAAAATAAATAAACAAAATACCAATAAAATAATATAAATTTGTATGAGTAAACGTGTATGTTGCATATTTTTTCAATACAAATTTACCTTATTATATACGCATTTTGTATATTAATTCTAATACAATTTTAATTATTCGATGTGTATTTTTTTATCTGTATTTTTATAAACATATGCTTTATTTTTTGGGTATTTTGCATCTTTATTTTCATACAAATTTACATTATTTTTATTGAAATTCTGCTCATTCATTTTGATACGATTTGACATTATTCTATGTGTATTTTGTATATATTTTTCATACAAATTTACGTTATTTTATGTGTATTTGCTTATATATTTTGACAGAAATTTACAATATTTTATGGGTATTTTGTATATACATTTTAAAAGAAATTTACCTAGTTTTATGTGTATTTTGTATATCTTCTTTCATACAAACTCAAATTATTTCTATGTATTTTTGTATATATTTTAATACAAATTTTAGTTATGTTATGTGTATTTTGTAAATTTATTTTCATTCAAATATATATTATTTTATTGGTGTTTTGTTGATTTATATTGATACGAATTTACATTATTTTATATGTACTTTGTATATATATTTTTATACGCTTTAACATTATTTAATATTTATTTTGAATATATATTTTTATACAAATTCATGGTATTTTATGTGTATTTGTATATATATTTTTATATAAATTTACATTATTTTATGTGTATTTTGTACATATATTTTTTTACAAATCTACCTTATTTTATGTTTATTTTGTATGTGTATTTTGTATATTTATATTTATCAAAAAACTCATTCTTTTATTGGTATTTTGTTTATTTTAATTCGAATTTACATTATTTTATGTGTATTTTGTATACATTTTTTTATACGTATTTACTTAATTTTATGTGTATTTTGTATATATATTTTTATAGAAATCTACGTTTTTTTATTTGTATTCGTATATATATTTTGAAACAAATTTACATTGTTTTATATGTATTTTTGCATATCTCTTTCAATACAAATTTACCTTATTGTATGTGCATTTTGTATATTTATTTCAATGCAAATTTAAATATTTTATGTGTATTTTGGTATATATATTTTTATAAGATTACGAAAATTTGAATAAAAATATATACAAAAAAACAAAAAAATAAAATTCTATTTGTATGAAAATAGATATACAAAATACACATATAATTAGTTAAATTTGTATTTAAATACATGTACAAAATTCACATAAAATAATGTAAATTTGTATGAAATGAAAACAAATTCACATAAAATTCGCGTCAAAATAAATAAACAAAATATCAATAAAAGAATGTGTATGTGTATGAAAATAGATATACAAAATACACATAAAATAACCTAAATTTGTATGAAACCAAATACAAAAATAAACAAAAATATTTTAAATTTGTATGAAAATAAATATACAAAATACATATAAAATTAGGTAAATTTGTATTGAAATACATACACAAAATGCACATAAAATAATGTAAATTTGAATGAAAATATTTAAACAAATACACTTAAAATAACGTAAATTTGTATAAAAAAATATTTACAAAACACAAATAGAATAATGTAAAATCGTATCAAAAATAAATACACAGAATATTAATAAAATAATGTAAATTTGTATGAAAATAAAGAAGCAAAATACCCATAAAATAACGCATTTTTTTTATTTATAAAAATATATATACCAAAATACACATCAAAAAATTAAATTTGTATTAAAATAAATATACAAAAATCACATACAATAAGGTAAATTTGTATTGAAATAGAAATGCAAAAGACATATAAAGCAATGTAAATTTGTTTCAAAATATATATACGAATACACATAAAATAATGTAGATTTCTATAAAAATATATATATAAAATACTCATAAAATGAAGTAAATACGTATAAAAAAATGTATACAAAATACACATAAAATAATGTAAATTCGTATCAAAATAAATAAACAAAATACCAATAAAAGAATGTGTATTTGTATAAATATAAATATACTAAATACACATAAAATAACGTAAATTTTTATAAAACTATATACAAAAAAACACAGAAGTAATTAAATTTGTATGAAAATAGATTTACAAAATAAGGTAAATTCGTTTCAAATTCAATAAACAAAATTCAGATAAAAGAACGTATATTTGTAGAAAAAATAAATATACAAAATACACATTAAATAACGAAAATTTGTACGAAAATATATAAAAAAATAGAGAAAAATAATTTCAATTTGTATGAAAATAAATATACAAAATACACATGTATTTTGTATATCTATTTTCACACAAATTTAATTACTTTTGTGTATTTTTGCATATAGTTTTATATAAATTTACGTTATTTTATTTGTATTTTGTAAATTTAAATATATACAATACACATTCTTTTATTAGTATTTTGTTTATTTATTTTGATACGAGTTTACATTATTTTATGTGTATTTTGTATACCTTTTTTTATACGTATTTACTTCATTTTATGTGTATTTTGTATATTTATTTTCATAGAAATCTACGTTATTTTATGTGTATTCGTATATATATTTTTAAAAAAATTTACATGGTTTTATATGTATTTTGCATATCTATTTCAATACAAATTTTCCTTATTGTATGTGCATTTTGTATATTTATTTTAATACAAATTCAAATATTTTATGTGTGTCTTGTTATAAATATTTTTTATAAAAAATGCGTTATTTTATGGGTATTTTGCATCCTAATTTTCATACAAATTTACATTATTTTATTAATATTCTGTGTATTTATTTTGATACGATTTTATATTATTCTATTTGTGTTTTGTATATATTCTTTTATACATATTTACATTATTTATTGTGTATTTTTTATATATATTTTATACAAATTTACGTTATTTTAAGTGTATTTGTTTATATATTTTCAGTCAAATTTACATTATTTTATGTGTATTTTGTAAATGTATTTCAATACAAATTTACCTAATTTTATGTGTATTTTGTTTATTTATTTTCATACAAATTAAAATTATTTTTGTGTATTTTTGTATATAGTTTTATACAAATTTAGGTGATTTTATGTGTATATTGTATATCTATTTTCATACAAATACACATTCTTTTTTTGATATTTTGTTTATTTACTTTGACGCGAATTTACATTATTTAATGTGTATTTTATATATCTATATCTATATCTATATCTATATCTATATCTATATCTATATCTATATCTATATATATATCTATATCTATCTATCTATCTATATATATATATATATATATATATATAAATATATATATATATATATATATATATATATACATATATCTATATATATATATATATATATATATATATATCTCTATATATATATATATATATATATATATATATATATATATATATATATATATATATATATATATATATATATATATATATATATATATTTTATTTTTTATTTATACGTGTTTACATCATTTGATGTGTATTTTGTATATATATTTCTATAGAAATCTACGTTGATTTATGAGTATTTGTATGTGTATTTTGCATATTTTTTCAGTACAAATTTACCTTATAGTATATGCATTTTGTATATTAATTTTAATACAAATTTAATTATGCTATGTGTATTTTTGTATATGTATTTTTATAAAAATATGCTTGATTTTATGGGTATTTTGCATTTTTATTTTCATACAAATTTACATTATTTTATTTATATTCTTTTTTTTTTAAACAATTTTACATTATTCTATGTGTATTTTGTATATCTATTTTTATACGTATTTACTTAATTTTATGTTTATTTTGTATATATATTTTTATAGAAATTTACGTTATTTTATGTGGATTCGTATATATATTTTGAAACAAAATTACATTGTTTTATATGTATTTTTGCATATCTCTTTGAATACAAATTTACCTTATTGAATGTGCATTTTGTATATTTATTTCAATACAAATTTAAATATTTTATGTGTATTTTGGTATATATATTTTTATAAGAAATGCGCTATTTGATGGGAGTTTTGCATATTTTTTTTCATACAAATTTACATTATTTTATTAATATTCGGTGTATTTATTTTGATACGATTTCACTTTATTCTATTTGTTTTTTGTATATATATTTTTTTATACATATTTACATTATTTAATGTGTATCTTGCATCTTTTATCGCAATTTTGTTTATTTATTTTTAGACGAATTTACATTATTTTAGGTGTATTTGATATGTCTATTTTTATACTTATTTATATCATTTTATTTGTGTTTTGAATATATATTTCCATAGAAATTTACTCTATTTTATGGGTATTCGTATATATCTTTTGATTACAAATTTACATTATTTATGTTTATTTTGCATATCTATTTCAATACAAATTTACCATATTGTATGTGTATTTTGTATATTTATTTTAATACAAATTTAATTATTTGATGTGTATTTTTGTAAAAATATGCGTTATTATTTGGGTATTTTGCATCTTTATTTTCATACAAATTTACATTATTTTATTGATATTCTGTTTATTTATTTTGATACGATTTTACATTATTCTATGTGTATTTTGTATATATATTTTTATACACATTTACATTATTTAATGTATATTTTGTATATATATTTTATATAAATTTACGCTATTTTATGTGTATTTGTTTATATATTTTCATACAAATTTACAATATTTTATGTGTAATTTGTATATGTATTTCAATACAGATTTGCCTAATTTTATGTGTATTTTGCATATCTATTTTCAAACAAATTTAAATTATTTTTATGTATTTTTTATGTATTTTTATACAAATTTTAGGTATTTTATTTGTATTTTGTATTTATATTTTCCTATAAATATACATTCTTTTAGTGGAATTTTGTTCATTTATTTTCATAAGAATTTACATAATTTTATGTGTATTTTTATATATATTTTTCTACGTATTTACATTATTTTATGTGTATTTTTTATATATATTTTCATAAAAATTTACGTTATTTTATTGTGTGTATTCGTATATGATTTGATACAGATTTACATAATTTTATGTTTATTTTGCATATCTATTTCAATATAGATTTACCTTATTGTATATGTATTTTGTATATTTATTTTAATACAAATTTAATTATTTTATGTGTACTTTGTATACATTTTCTTATACGTATTTACTTCATTTAATGTGTATTTTGTATATATATTTTTATAGTAATCTACGTTATTTTATGTGTATTGGTATATATATTTTGAAGCAAATTTACATTGTTTTATATGTATTTAGCATATCTATTTCAATATAAATCTACCTTATTGTATGTGCATTTTGTATATATATTGTAATACAAATTTAAAAATTTTATTATTTTATTATTTAAAATATTTTATGTGTATTTTGTATATCTATTTTCATACAAATACACATTTTTTATTGATATTTTGCTTATTTATTTTGACGCGAATTCACATTATTTAATATGTATTGGGTATATATATTTTTATACGTATTTACGTCATTTCATGTGTATTTTGTATATATATTTCTATAGAAATATATATTATTTTATGTGTATTCCTATATATATTTTGAAACATATATACATTGTTTTATGTGCATTTTGCATATTTTTTCAATATAAAATTACCTTATTGTACGTGCATTTTATATATTAATTTTAATACAAATTTAATTATTCTATGTGTTTTTTTGTATATGTATTTTCATAAAAAAATGCTTTATTTTATGGGTATTTTGCATCTTTATATTCATACAAATTTACATTATTTTATTGATATTCTGTGTATTTATTTTGATACGATTTTACATTAATCTATGTATATTTTGTATATATATTTCATACAAATGAACGTTATTTTATATGAATTTGTTTTCATTTCATACAAATTTACATTATTTTATGTGTATTTTGTACATGAATTTAAATACAAATTTAACTAATTATATGTGTATTATGTATATCTATTTTCATACACATTGAAATTAATTTTGTGTATTTTAGTATATATTTTTATTCAAATTTTCGTAATTTTAAGTGAATTTTGTATATTTATTTTCCTACAAATATACGTTCTTTTATCGGAATTTTGTTTATTTATTTTGATACGAGTGTTCATTATTTTAGGTGTATTTAATATATATATTTTTATACTTATTTACATAATTTTATATGTATTTTGAATATATATTTTCATAGAAATTTACTCTATTTTATGTGTATTCGTTTATATATTTTGATACAAATTTACATTATTTATGTGTATTTCGCATATCTATTTCAATACAAATTTTCCTTATTGTATGTGCCTTTTGTATATTTATTTTGATGCAAATTTAATTATTTTATGTGTATTTTTGTATATATATTTTTAAACAAATATGCGTTATTATATATGTATTTTGCATCTTTATTTTCATACAAATTTACATTATTTTATTGATTGTCTGTTTATTTATTTTGATACGACTTTACGTTATTCTGTGTATTTTGTATATATATTTTTAGACATATTTACATTATTCAATGTATATTTTGTACATATATTTTATGGAAATTTACGTTATCTTATGTGTATTTGTTTATATATTTTCATACAAATTTACATTATTTTATGTGTATTTTGTATATGTATTTCAATAAAAATTTGCCTAATTTCATTTGTATTTTGCATATCTATTTTTAAACAAATTTAAATTATTTTTGTGTATTTTTGTATTATTTTTATACAATTTTTTTTTTTTTTTGTATTTTGTATATATATTTTCCTACACATATACATTCTTTTAGAGGAAATTTTGTTTATTTATTTTGATACGAATTTACATTATTTTATGTGTATTTTGTATATATATTTTTCTATGTATTTACATTATTTTATGTGTATTTTGAATATATATTTTCATAAATATCTACGTAATTTTATTGTGTGTATTCGTATATATTTTGATAAAAAATTTCATTATTTTATGTGTTTTTTGCATATCTATTTCAATAAAAATCTACCTTATTGTATGTGTATTTTGTATATTTATTTTAATACAAATTTAATTATTTTATGTGTATTTTTGTATATATATTTTTTTTTAATATAAGATATTTTATGGGTATTTTGCATCTTTAATTTTATAAATTTTTACATTACGTACATATCTTTTATACGTATTTACATTATTTAATATGTATTTTGTTTATATATTTTTATACAAATTTACGTTATTATATGTGTATTTGAATATATATTTTGATACAAATTTACATTATTTTATGTATTTTCTATATTTATTTCAATTCAAATTTAGCTTATTTTATGTGTCTTTTGTATATCTATTTTCATACAAATTTAATTATTTTTGTTTATTTTTGAATATAGTTTTATATAATTTTACGTTATTTTATGTGTATTTTGTATATTTATATTTATACAAGTAAACATTCTTTTATTGGCATTTAGTTTATTTATTTTGATACGAATTTGCATTATTTTAGGTGTATTTTGTATACATTTTCTTATACGTGTTTACTTCATTTTATGTGTATTTTGTATATATATTTTATAGAAATCTACGTTATTTTATGTGTATTCGTATGTATATTTTGAAACAAATTTACATTGTTTTATATGTATTTTGCATATCTATTTCAATACAAGTTTACCTTATTGTATGTGCATTTTGTATATTTATTGTAATTCAAATTTAAATAATTTATGTGCATTTTGGTATATATATTTTCATAAAAAATGCGTTGTTTTATGGGTATTTTGCATCTTAATTTTCATACAAATTTACATTATTTTATTAATATTCTGTGTATATATTTTGATATTATTTTATATTATTCTATTTGTGTTTTGTATATATTTTTTTTATACATATTTACATTATTTAATGTGTATTTTGATTATATATTTCATACAAATTTACGTTATTATATGTGTATTTGTTTATATATTTTCTTTCAAATTTACATTATTTTATATGTATTTTGAATATGTATTTCAATACAAATTAACCTAATTTTATGTGTATTTTGTATATTTCTTTTCATACAAATTTAAATTATTTTTGTGTATTTTTGTATATAGTTTTATACAAATTTAGGTTATTTTATGTACGCATTTACATTATTTAATGTGTGTTTTGTATATATATTTTTATCCAAAGTTATATTTTCTTTCAAATTTACATAATTTTATATGTATTTTGTATAATTATTTCAATACAAATTAACCTAATTTTATGTGTATTTTGTATATTTCTTTTCATACAAATTTAAATTATTTTTGTGTATTTTTGTATATAGTTTAATACAAATTTAGGTTATTTTATGTACGCATTTACATTATTTAATGTGTGTTTCGTATATATATTTTTATCCAAAGTTATTTTATTTTACTTTCATTTTTGGACATATATTTTTATGGAAATTAGCGTTATTTTATATGTATTTGTATATGTTTTCTCATACAAATTTACATTATTTTATTGATATTTTGTTTATCTAGTTTGATACGAATTACATGATTATATGTGTATTTTGTACATATTTTTTTTACGTATTTACATTACTTAATGTGTATTTTGTTTATATATTTTTAAACAAATTTACGTTATTATATGTATTTTTATAAATATTTTGATACAAATTTACATTATTTTATGTATTTTCTATATACATTTCAATTCAAATTTAGCTTATTTTATCTGTATTCTGTATATCTATTTTCATACGAATTTAATAACTTCTGTGCATTTTTGTATATAGTTTTATACAAATTTTCGTTATTTTATGTGTATTTTGTATATTTATATTTATACAAATACACATTCTTTTATTGGTATTTTGTTTATTTATTTTGATACGAATTTACATTATTTTATGTGTATTTTGTATACATTTTCTTATACGTATTTACTTCATTTTATGTGTATTTTGTATATATATTTTTATACAAATCTACGTTATTTTATGTGTATTCGTATATATATATATATATATTTTGAAACAAATTTACATTGTTTTATATGTATTTTGCATATCTATTTCAATACAGATTTACCTTATTGTATGTGTATTTTGTATATTTATTTTAATACAAATTAATTTTTTCATGTATATTTTCGTATATATATTTTTATAAAAAAAATGCGTTATTTAATGGGTATTTTGCATCTTTATTTTCATACAAATTTACATTGTTTTATTAATATTCAGTGTATTTATTTTGATACGATTTTACATTATTCTATTTGTGTTTTGTATATATTTTTTTATACATATTTACATTATTTAATGTGTATTTTGTATATTTTAAAACAAATTTACGTTATTTTATGCGCATCTGTTAAAATATTTTGATACAAATTTACATTATTTTATGTATTTTATATATATATTTTAATACAAATTTAATTTATTTTATGTATATTTTGTATATCTATTTTCATTCGTATCAAAATAAATTAACAAAATAGCAATAAAATAATGTAAATTTGTATGAGAAAACATATACAAATACACATAAAATAACGCAAATTTCTAAAAAAATATATGTACAAAAATGCACATAAAATAAAGAAAATTTGCATAAAAATATATATAAAAACACACATTAAATAATGTAAATGCGTACATAAAATAACCTAAATTTGTATAAAACTATATAAAAAATACACAAAAATATATATACAAAAAACAAATAGAATAATATAAAATCGTATCAAAATAAATACACCGAATATAAATAAAATATTGTATATTTGTATGAAAATAAAGATGCAAAATTCCCATCAAATAGCGCATTTCTTATAAAAATATATATACCAAAATACACATAAAATATTTAAATTTGTATTGAAATAAATATACAAAATGCACATACAATATTTTAAACTTCTATTGAAAGAGATATGCAAAAATACATTTAAAACAAAGCAAATTTGTTTCAAAATATATATACGAATACATATAAAATAACGTAGATTTCTATAAAAATATATATACAAAATACACATAAAATTAAGTAAATACGTATAAAAAAATGTAAACAAAATACACATAAAATAATGTAAATTCGAAACAAAATAAATAAACAAAATACCAATAAAAGAATGTGTATTTGTTCTGTGTATTTTTGTATATAGTTTTATACAAATTTACAATTTTTTATGTGTATTTTGTATATTTATATTTATACAAATACTCATTATTTTACTGGTATTTTGTTTATTTATTTTGATACGATTTTTATGTGTATTTTGTATTCATTTTTTTATACGTATTTACTTCATTTTATGTGTATTTTTTATATATTTTTATAGAAATCAACGTTATTTTATGTGTATTCGTATATATATTTTGAAACAAATTTACATTGTATTATATGTATTTTGCATATCTATTTCAATACAAATCTACCTTACAGTATGTGCAATTTTTAATATTTATTTTAATACAAATTTTAATATTTTATGTGTATTTTGGTATATATATTTAAAAAAAAAATGCATTATTTTTTGGCTATTTTGCATCTTTATTTTCATACAAATTTACATTATTTTATCAATATTCTGTGTATTTATTTTGATACGATTTTACATTATTCTATTTCTGTTTTGTATATATTTTCTTATACATATTTACATTATTTAATTAGTATTTTGTATATATATTTGATACAAATTTACGTTATTTTAAGTGTATATGTTTATATATTTTCATTCAAATTTCCATTATTTTATGTGTATTTTGTATATGTATTTCAATACAAATTTACCTAATTTTATGTGTATTTGTATATTTATTTTCATACAAATTTAAATTATTTTTTTGTATTTTTGTATATAGTTTTATACAAACTTAGGTTATTTTACGAGTATTTTGTATATCTATTTTCATACAAATACACATTCTTTTATTGATATTTTGTTTATTTATTTTGACGAGAATTTAAATTATTTAATGTGTATTTTGTATATATATTTTTATACGTATTTACATCATTTCATGTGTATTTTGTATATATATTTCTATAGAAATCTACGTTATATTATATGTATTCGCATTTAGATTTTTAAACAAATTTACACTTTTATGTGTATTTTGCATATTTTTTCAATACAAATTTACCTTATTGTATATGCATTTTGTATATTAATTTTAATACAAATTTAATTATTCTATGTGTATTTTTGTATATGTATTTTTATAAAAATATGCTTTATTTTATGGGTATTTTGCATCTTTATTTTCATACAAATTATTTTTATGTATTTTTGTATATATTTCAATACAAATTTTAGTTATGTTATGTGTATTTTGTAAATCAATTTTCATTCATATATATATTATTATATTGGTATTTTGTTGATTTATATTGATACCAATTTACATTATTTAATATGTACTTTTTATATATATTTTTATACGCATTTACATTATTTTTTAATATGTAATTTTGTACAAATTCTTGGTATTTTATGTGTATTTGTAAATATATTTTCATATAAATTTACATTATTTTATGTGTATTTTGTACATATATTTCATTACAAATTTACCTTATTTTATGTTTATTTTGTATGTGTATTTTGTACATTTATATTTATACACGTTTACTCATACAAATTTATATTATTTTATTGGTATTTTGTTTATTTATTTTGATACGAATTACATGATTATATGTGTATTTTGTACACATTTTTTTATACGTATTTACATTATTTAATGTGTATTTTGTTTATATATTTTCGTACAAATTTACGTTATTATACGTGTATTTGTATAAATATTTTGATGCAAATTTACTTTATTTCATGTATTTTGTATATATATTTCAATTCAAATTTAGCTTATTTTGTGTGTATTTTGTATATATTTTCATACAAATTTAATTACTTTTGTGTATTTTTGTATATAGTTTTATATATTTTTACGTTATTTTATGTTTTTTTTGTATATTTATATTTATACAAATACACATTCTTTTATTGTTTTTTTGTTTATTTATTTTGATACGAATTTACATTATTTTATGTGTATTTTGTATACATTTTTTTATACGTATTTACTTCATTTTATTTGTATTTTGTATATATATTTTGATAGAAATCTACGTTATTTTATGTGTATTCGTATACATATTTCAATACAAATTTACCTTATTGTTCATATAAAACAATGTAAATTTGTTTCAAAATTAATGTACGAATACACATAAAATAACGTAGATTTCTATAAAAATTTATATACAAAATACACATAAAATTAAGTAAATACGTATAAAAAAATGTAAACAAAATACACATAAAATAATGTAAATTCGAGACAAAATAAATAAACAAAATACCAATAAAAGAATGTGTATTTGTATAAATATAAATGTACAAAATACACATACAAAATAAACATAAAATAAATTAAATTTGTAATGAAATATATGTACAAAATACACATAAAATAATGTAAATTTATATGAAAATATATATACAAATACACATAAAATAAATGAAATTTTGTATAAAATATATATTCAAATACATAAATAATTTCTTTTGAAATATATATACAAAATACCCATAAAATATTGTAAATTTATGTCAAAATATATAAACAAATACACATAAAATAACGTAAATTTTTATGAAAAATATATACAAAATACACTTAGAATAATGTCAAATCGTATCAAAATGAATGAGCAGAATATCAATAAAATAACGTAAATTTGTATGAAAATAAAGATGCAAAATACCCATAAAATAAAGCATATTTTTATAGAAATACATATAAAAAAATACACATAGAATAATTAAATTTGTATTAAAATTAATATACAAAATGCATATACAGTAAATTTAAATTTGATTATATTAAATGAAATAAATATACAAAATAAACATAAAATAAGGTAAATTTGTAATAAAATATATGTAAGAGTACACATAAAATAACATAAATTTGTATGAAAATATATATACAAATACACATAAAATAACATGAATTTGTATAAAATTTGTTTCAAAATATATACGAATACACACAATAAAATAACGTAAATTTTTATGAAAATGTATATATAAAATACACATAAAATAATTTAAATACGTAGAAAAATATATATACAAAATACACATAAAATAATGTAAATTCGTAAAAAATTAAATACACAAAATTCCAATAAAAGAATGTATATTTGTAGGAAAATATATATACAAAAAACAAATAAAATAACTAAAATTTGTATAAAAATATATACAAAAACACACAAAAATAATTAAAATTTGTTTGAAAATAGTTATGCAAAATACACATAAAGTTAGGCAAATTTGTATTGAAATACATATACAAAACTCACACAAAATAATGTAAATTTGTATGAAAATATATAAACAAATACATATAAAATCACGTAAATTTGGATAAAATATATATACAAAATATACATTAAATATTTTAAATATTTAAATATATTATATATATTTTTATTGATATTTGCGTTATTTATGTGTATTTTGTATATGTTTTCTCATAGAAATTTCCATTATTTTATTGGTATTTTGTCTATATATTTTGATACGAATTACATGATTATTTGTGTATTTTTTACATTTTTTCATACGTATTTACATTATTTAATGTGTATTTTGTTTATATATTTTTATACAAATTTACGTTATTATACGTGTATTTGTATAGGTATTTTGATACAAGTTTACATTATTTTATGTATTTTGTATATATATTTCAATTCAAATTTAGCTTATTTTATGTGTATTTTGTATATCTATTTATTTTAATACAAAATCAAATATATTATGTTTTTTCGTATTTATATTTTTATAAAAAATGCGTTATTTTATGGGTATTTTGCATCTTAATTTTCATACATATTTACATTATTTTATTAATATTTTCTGTATTTATTTTGATACGATTTTACATTATTTTATTTGTGTTTTGTATACATTTTTTTATTCATATTTACATTATTTAATGTTTTTTTTGTATATATATTTGATACAAATTTACGTTATTTTAAGTCTATATGTTTATATATTTTCATTCAAATTTACATTATTTTATGTGTATTTTGTATATGTATTTCAATACAAATTTACCTATTTTTATATGTTTTTTGTATATTTATTTTAATACAAGTTTAAATTATTTTTGTGTATTTTTGTATATAGTTTTATACAAATTTAGGTTATTTTATGTGTATTTTGTATATCTATTTTCATACAAATACACATTCTTTTCATGATATTTTGTTTATTTATTTTGACACGAATTAACATTATTTAATGTGTATTTTGTATATATATTTTTATACGTATTTACATTATTTCAAGTGTATTTTGTATATATATTTCTATAGAAATCTGCGTTATTTTATGTGTATTCGTATATATATTTTGAAACAAATTTACATTATTTTATGTGTATTTTGCATATTTTTTCAATACAAATTTACCTTATTGTATGTGCATTTTGTATATTAATTTTAATACAAATTTGATTAATCTATGTGTATTTTTGTATATGTATTTTTAAAAAAATATGCTTTATTTTATGTGTTTTTTGCATCTTTATTTTCATACAAATTTACATTATTTTATTGATATTCTGTGTATTTATTTTGATATGATTTTACATTATTCTATGTGTATTTTGTGTATATATTTTATATAAAATGTATTTGTTTTCATTTCACACAAATCTACGTTATTTTATGTATTTTTTGTACATGTATTTAAATACAAATTTACTCTATTTTATGAGTATTCGTATATATATTTTGATACAAATTTACATTATTGATGTGTATTTTTATATCTATTTCAATACAAATTTACTTTATTGTACGTGCATTTTGTATATTTATTTTAATACAAATTTAACTATTTTATATGTATTTTTGTATATATATTTTTATGCAAATATGCGTTATTATATGGATATTTTGCATCTTTATTTTCATACAAATTTACATTATTTTATTGATATTCTCTTTATTTATTTTGATACGATTTAACATTATTCTATGTGTATTTTGTATATTTTTTTAATACATATTTACATTATTTAATGTTCATTTTGTATATATATTTTATCCAAATTTACATTATTTTATGTGTATTTGTTTACACATTTTCATTCATATTTACATTATTTTATGTGTTTTTTGTATATATATTTTTCTACGTATTTAAATTATATTATGTGTATTTTGTATATAGATTTTCATAAAAAAATTACGTTATTTTATTGTGTGTATAAGTATATATTTTGATACAAATTTTATACAAATTCATGTTATTTAATGTGAATTTGTATATATATTTTCATACAAATTTATATTATTTTATGTGTATTTTTTCATATATTTCATTACAAATTTACCTTATTTTATGTTTATTTTGTATATTTATTTCATTCAATTTTAAATAATTTTATGTGTATATTTGTATTTGTATTTAGGTTATTTTATGTGTATTTTGTATATATATTTTCATCCAAAATTACATTATTTTGTTGATATTTTCTTAATTTAATTCGATACGAATTTAGATTATTTCATAGGTATTTTGTATACATATTTTTATACCAATTTACATTATCTAAAGTGTGTTTTGTATATATATTTTTATGGAAATTATTTTAATGTTAATTTTTGTACATATATTTTTATAGAAATTTGCGTTATTTTATGTATATAGTTTTATATAAATTTACGTTATTTTATGTGCATTTTGTATATTTATATTTATACAAATACACATTCTTTTATTGGTATATTGTTTATTTACATTTATACAAATTTACATTATTTTATGTGTATTCTGTATACATTTTTTTATACGTATTTACTTAATATTATGTGTATTTTGTATATGTATTTTTATAGAAATCTACGTTATTTTATGTGTATTCGTATATATATTTTGAAACAAATTTACATTATTTTATATGTATTTTGCATATCTATTTCAATACAAATTTACCTTATTGTATGTGCATTTTGTATATTTATTTTAATACAAATTCAAATTTTTATGTGTATTTTGGTATGAATATTTTTATAAAAAATGCGTTATTTTATAGGTATTTTGCATCTTAATTTTCATACAAATTTACATTATTTTATTAATATTCTGTGTATATATTTTGATACGATTTTACATTATTCTATTTGTGTTTTGTATATATTTTTTTTATACATATTTACTTTATTTAATGTGTATTTTGATTATATATTTCATACAAATTTACGTTATTATATGTGTATTTGTTTATATATTTTTTTTCAAATTTACATTATTTTATATGTATTTTGTATATGTATTTCAATACAAATTAACCTAATTTTATGTGTATTTTGTATATTTCTTTTCATACAAATTTAAATTATTTTTGTGTATTTTTGTATATAGTTTTACACAAATTTAGGTTATTTTATGTACGGATTAACATTATTTAATGTGTGTTTTGTATATATATTTTTATCCAAAGTTAATTTATTTTACGTTCATTTTTGGACTTATATTTTTATAGAAATTAGCGTTATTTTATATGTATTTGTATATGTTTTATACAAATTTACATTATTTTATTGCTATTTTGTTTATTTAGTTTGATACGAATTACATGATTATATGTGTATTTTGTACATATTTTTTATACGTATTTACATTACTTAATGTGTATTTTGTTTATATATTTTTAAACAAATTTACGTTATTATATGTATTTTTATAAATATTTTGATACAAATTTACATTATTTTATGTATTTTGTAAATACATTTCAATTCAAATTTAGCTTATTTTATCTGTATTTTGTATATCTATTTTCATACGAATTTAATTACTTCTGTGTATTTTTGTATATAGTTTTATGCAAATTTACGTTATTTTATGTGTATTTTGTATATCTATATTTATACAAATACTCATTCTTTTATTGGTATTTTGTTTATTTATTTTGATACGAATTTACATTATTTTATGTGTATTTTGTATACATTTTTTTATACGTATTTACTTCATTTTACGTTTATTTTGTATATATATTTTTATGCAAATCTACGTTATTTTATGTGTATTCGTATATATATTTAGAAACAAATTTACATTGTTTTATATGTATTTTGCATATCTATTTCATAACAGATTTACCTTATTGTATGTGTATTTTGTATATTTACTTTAATACAAATAATTTTTTTATGTGTATTTTTGCATATATATTTAAAAAAAAAGCATTATTTTATGGGAATTTTGCTTCTTTATTTTCATACAAATTTACATTAATTTATTAATATTCTGTGTATTTATTTTGATACGATTTTACATTCTATTTGTGTTTTGTATATATTTTTTTATACAAATTTATTTTATTTTAAGTGTATTTGTTTATGTATTTTCATTCAAATTTACAGTATTTTATGTATATTTTGTATATGTATTTCAATACAAATTTACCTAATTTTATGTGTATTTTGTATATTTATTTTCATACAAATTTAAATTATTTTTGTGTATTTTTGTATATAGTTTGATACAAATTTATGTAATCTTATGTGTATTTTGTATATTTATTTTCATACAAATACACATTCTTTTCTTGACATTTTGTTTATTTATTTTGACGCGAATTTACATTATTTAATGTGTATTTTGTATATATATTTTTATACGTATTTACATCCTTTCATGTGTATTTTGTATATTTAAAAAAAAAAAGCGTTATTTTATGGGTATTTTGCATCTTTATTTTCATTCAAATTTATATTATTTTATTTACATTCTGTGTATTTATTTTAATACGATTTTACATTATTCTATTTGTGTTTTCTATATATATTTTTTATACATATTTACATTATTTAATGAGTATTTTTTATATATATTTTATACAAATTTATGTTAATTTAAATGTATTTGTTTATATATTTTCATTCAAATTTGCATTATTTTATGTGTATTTTGTATATGTATTTCTGTACAAATTTACCAAATTTTATGTGTATTTTGTATATTTATTTTCATACAAATTTAACTTATTTTTGTGTATTTTTATATATAGTTTTATACAAATTTACGTTATTTTATGTGTATTTTGTATATGTATTTTCATACAAATACACATTCTTTTATTGATATTTTAATTACTTATTTTGACACGAATTTACATTATTTAATGTGCATTTTGTATACATATTTTTATACGTTTTTACAACATTTCATGTGTATTTTGTATATATATTTCTAAAGAAATCTACGTTATTTTATGTGTATTCGTTTATATATTTTGAAACAAATCTACATTATTTTATGTGTATTTTGTATATATATTTCATTATAAATTTGCCTTATTTTAAGTTTATTTTTATATCTATTTTCATTCAAATTCAAATCATTTTATGAGTATATATTTATTTGTATTTACGTTATTTTATGTGTATTTTCTATATTTTTTCATTCAAAATTACATTATTTTATCGGTATTTTGTTCATTTATTTCGATACGAATTTAGATTATTTCATGTGTATTTTCTATACATATACATATAAAGTAAATTTCTATGAAAATATATATTCAAAATACACATACAATTATGTAAAAAAGTAGAAAAATATATATATCAAATACACCTTAAAAAATGAAAATTCGTATCAAAATAAAGAATAAAACTCCGATAAAAGAACGTATATTTGTAGGAAAATAAATATACAAAATACACATAAAATTACGAAAATTTGAAGAGAAATATATACAAAAATACACACAATTGATTTCAATTTGTATGAAAATAGATATACAAAATACACATATAATTAGTTAAATTTGTATTTAAATACATGTACCAAATTCACATAAAATAATGTAAATTTGTATGAAATGAAAAATAGATATACAAAATATACAAAGAATAATGTAAAATCGTATCAAAATAAATACACAGAATATCAATAAAATAATGAAAATTTGTATGAAAAATAAGATGCAAAATACCCATAAAATAAAGCATTTTTTTTATGAAAATACATATTCAAAAATACACATGGAATAATTAAATTTGTATTAAAATTAATATACAAAATGCACGTACAATAAGGTAAATTTATATTGAAAAAATATGCAAAATGCACATAAAACAATGTATATTTGTTTCAAAATATATATACGAATACACATAAAATAACATATATTTCTATAGAAATATATATACAAAATACACATGAAATGACGTAAATACGTATAAAAATATATATACACAATACACATTAAATAATGTGAATTCGCGTCAAAATAAATAAACAAAATATCAATAAAAAATGTGTATTTGTATGAAAATAGATATACAAAATACATATAAAATATTTTAAATTTATATAAAACTCTTTTTATAAAAATATATATACCAAAATAATAAAATTTTAAAATTTGTATTACAATAAATATACAAAATGCACATACAATAAGGTAGATTTATATTGAAATAGATATGCTAAATACATATAAAACAATGTAAATTTGCTTCAAAATATATATACCAATACACATAAAATAACGTAGATTACTATAAAAATATATATACAAAATACACATTAAATGAAGTAAATACGTATAAGAAAATGTATACAAAGTACACATAAAATAATTAAATTTGTATTAAAATAAATATACAAAATACATATACAATAAGGTAAATCTATATTGAAATAGATATGCAAAATAAACATAAAATAATGTAAATTTGTATCAAATCATATACGAATACACACAATAAAATAACGTAAATTTTTATGAAAATATATATAAAAAATACACATAAAATAATGTAAATACGTAGAAAAATATATATACAAAATACACATAAAATTATGTAAATTCTTATGAAAATAAATGAACAAAACTCCACTAAAAGAATGTATATTTGTAGGAAAATATAAATACAAAATACAAGTTAAATAACTAAAATTTGTATAAAAATATATAAAAAATACATAAAAATAATTTAAATTTGTTTGAAAATTGATATGCAAAATACACATAAAAATTGGCAAATCTGTATTGAAATACATATACAAATTACACATAAAATAATGTAAATTTGTATGAAAATATATAAACAAATACACATAAAATAGCGTAAATTTATATAAAATATATATACAAATATACATTAAATAATGTAAATGTGTATAAAAATATATATACAAAATACACATAGAATAATGTAAAATCGTATCAAAATAAATAAACAGAATATCAATAAAATAATGTAAATTTGTATGAAAATAAAGATGCAAAATACCCAAATAATAACGCATATTTTTACAAAAATACACATAAAATAATTAAATTTGTATTAAAATAAATATACAAAATACACATATAATATGGTAAATTTGTATTGAAATAGATATGCAAAATAAACATAAATAATGTAAATTTGTATCAAAATATATATACGAATACCCATAAAATAGAGTAAATTTCTATGAAAATATATATTCAAAACACAAATAAAATGATATAAATAAGTATAAAAATATACATATCAAATACACCTAAAATAATGTAAATTCGTATAAAAATAAATAAACAAAATTACGATAAAAGATGCAAGATACACATTAAATAATGTAAATATGTATAAAAAAAATATATACAAAGAACAAATAGAATAATGTGAAATCGTATCAAAATAAATACACCGAATATTAATAAAATAATGTAAATTTGTATGAAAATAAAGATGCAAAATTCCCATCAAATAGCGCATTTCTTATAAAAATATATGTACCAAAATACACATAAAATATTTAAATTTGTATTGAGATAAATATACAAAATGCACATACAATAAGGTAAATTTGTATTGAAAGAGATGTGCAAAAATACATATAAAACAATGTAAATTTGTTTCTAAATATATATACGAATACACATAAAATAACGTAGATTTCTATAAAAATATATATACAAAATACACATAAAATTAAGTAAATACGTATAAAAATAGATATACAAAATACACATAGAATAAAGTAAAATTGTTTAAAAAAAAAACAGAATATAAATAAAATAATGTAAATTTGTATGAAAATAAAAATGCAAAATACCAATAAAATAAAGCATATTTTTATAAAAAATACATATACAAAAATACACATAGCATAAATAAATTTGTATTAAAATTAATATACAAAATGCATATACAATAAAGTAAATTTGTATTGAAAAAATATGCAAAATACACATAAAACAGTGTAAATTTATTTCAAAATCTATATACGAATACTCATAAATCAACGTAGATTTTTATAGAAATATATATACAAAATACATATCAAATGATGTAAACACGTATAATATATATATATATATATATATATATATATATATATATATATATATATATATATATATATATATATATATATATATATATATATATATATATATATATATATATATATATATATATATATATATATATATATATATATATATATATATATATATATATATATATATATATATATATATATATATATATATAAAAAATACACATTAAATAATGTAAATTCGCGTCAAAGTAAATAAACAAAATATCAATAAAAGAATGTGTATTTGTATGAAAATAGATATACAATATACACATAAAATCACCTAAATTTGTATAAAACTATATACAAAAATACAAAAAAATAGTTTTATTTTGTATGAAAATAAATATACAAAATACACATAAAATTAGGTAAATTTGAATTAAAATACATTTACAATATACACATAAAATAATGTAAATTTGAATGAAAATATATAAACAAATACTCTTAAAATAACGTAAATATAAAAAAATACACATTAAATATTGTAAATATGTATAAATGAATATATACAAAACACAAATAGAATAATATAAAATCGTATCAAAATAAATACACAGAATATTAATAAAATAATGTAAATTTGAATGAAAATTAAGATGCAAAATACCCATAAAATAACACATTTTTTGTTAAAATATTTATACCAAGACACACATAAAATATTTGACTTTGTATTAAAATAAATATACAAAATGCACATACAATAAGGTAAATTTGTATTGAAATAGATATGCAAAATACATATAAAACCATGTAAATTTTTAAAAAAATATATATACGAATACATATACAATAACGTAGATTTCTATGAAAATAAATATACAAAATACACATAAAATGATGTAAATACGTATAAAAAAAAGGTATACAAAATACACATAAAATAATGTAAACTCGTATCAAAATAAATAAACAAAATACTAATAAAAGAATGGGTATTGTATATATATATATATATATATATATATATATATATATATATATATCTATATATATATATATATATATATATATATATATATATATATATATATATATATATAAATATATATATATATATATATATTAACAAAATACAAATAAAATAACGTAAATTTATATAATACTATATGCAAAAATACACAAAAGTAATTAAATTTGTGTGAAAATAGGTATACAAAATACATGTGAATTTTGTATATTTATTTTCATACAAATTGAAATTATTTTTGTTTATTTTTTTATATATTTTCATACAAATTTTCGTTATTTAATGTGTATTTTGTATATTTATTTTTTCTACAAATATACGTTCTTTTATCTGAATTTTGTTTATTGAATTTGAAACGAATTTACCTTATTTTGTATATCTTTTTTCATACAAATTAAAATACTTCTGTGTATTTTTGTATATAGTTTTATATAAATTTACGTTATTTTATGTGTATTTTGTATATTTATATTTATACAAATACACATTATTTTATTGGTATTTTGTTTATTTGTTTTGATACGAATTTACATTATTTTATGTGTATTTTGTATACATTTTCTTATACGTATTTACTTCATTTTATGTGTATTTTGTATATATAATTTTATACAAATCTACGTTATTTTATGTGTATTCGTATATATATTTTGAAACAAATTTACATTGTTTTATATGTATTTTGCATATCTATTTCAATACAGATTTACCTTATTGTATGTGTATTTTGTATATTTATTTTAATACAAATTAATTTTTTCATGTGTATTTTGGTATATATATTTTTAGAAAAAATGCGTTATTTAATGGGTATTTTGCATCTTTATTTTCATACAAATTTACATTGTTTTATTAATATTCAGTGTATTTATTTTGATACGATTTTACATTATTCTATTTGTGTTTTGTATATATTTTTTTATACATATTTACATTATTTAATGTGTATTTTGTATATTTTAAAACAAATTTACGTTATTTTATGCGCATCTGTTAAAATATTTTGATACAAATTTACATTATTTCATGTATTTTGTATATATATATATATATTTCAATACAAATTTAGTTTATTTTATGTATATTTTTTATATATATTTTCATTTGTACCAAATAAATAAACAAAATAGCAATAAAATAATGTAAATTTGTATGAGAAAACATATACAAATACACATAAAATAACGCAAATTTCTAAAAAAATATATGTACAAAAATGCACATAAAATAAAGTATATATGCAAATTTGTATTGAAATAGATATGCAAAATACATATAAATCAATGTAAATTTGTTTGAAAATATATATACGAATACACATAAAATAACGTAATTTTCTATAAAAATATATACAAAATACACATAAAATGAAGTAAATACGTATAAAAAAATTAATACAAAAAATACATAAAAATCGTATCAAAATAAATAAACAAAATAACAGTAAAAGAATGTGTATCTGTAAAAATATAAATATACAAAATACACATAAAATATCGTAAATTTGTATAAAACTATATACAAAAATACACAGAAGTAATTAAATTTGTATGAAAATATATATACAAAATACAGCTAAAATAAGCTAAATTTGAATTGAAATGTACATACAAAATACATAAAATATTGTAAATCTGTATCAAAATATTTATACAAATACATATAATAACGTAGATTTGTTTAAAAATATATAAACAAAATAAACATGAAGTAATGTAAATACGTATAAAAAATATGTACAAAATACACATATAATCATGTAATTCGTATCAAAATAAATAAACAAAATAGCATTAAAATAATGTAGATTTGTTTGAGAAAACATATACAAATAACGCAAATTTCTATAAAAATATATGTACAAAAATGCACATAAAATAAAGTAAATTTGCAAAAAAATATATATACAAAACACACACTAAATAATGTAAATGCGTACATAAAATAACCTAAATTTGTATAAAAATATATACAAAAATACAAAAAAATAATTTAAATTTGTTTGAAAAGAAATATACAAAATACACATAAAATTAGGTAAATTTGTAATGAAATACATATTCAAAATACACATCAAATAATGTAAATTTTAATGGAAATATATAAACAAATACACTTAAAATAACGTAAATTTGTATAAAATATATATGCAAGATACACATTAAATAATGTAAATGTGTATAAAAAATATATATACAAAAAACAATTAGAATAATGTAAAATCGTATCAAAATAAATACACAGAATATCAATAAAATAATGTAAATTTGAATGAAAATAAAGATACAAAATTCCCCAAAAATTATCGCATTTTTTATAAAAATATATTTACCAAAATACACATAAAAAATATTTAAATTTGTATTGAAATAAATATACAAAATGCATATACAGTAAGGTAAATTTGTATTGAAAGAGATATTCAAAAATACATATAAAACAATGTAAATCTGTTTCAAAATATATATACGAATACACATAAAATAAACTAGATTTCTATAGAAATATATATACAAAATACATATGAAATTATGTAAATACGTATAAAAATATATATACAAAATACATATCAAATAATATAAACTCGTGTCAAAATAAATAAACAAAATATCATGAAAAGAAGGTGTATTTGTATGAAAATAGATAATAGATAATAAATTTGTATAAAATATATATGCAAGATACACATTAATTAATGTAAATATGTATAAAAAAGTATATACAAAAAAAAAATAGAATAATGTAACATCGTATCAAAATAAACACACCGAATTTTAATAAAATAATGTAAATTTGTATGAAATTAAAGATGCAAAATTCCCATAAAATAGCGCATTTCTTATAAAAATACATATACCAAAATACACATAAAATATTTAAATTTGCATTGAAATAAATATACAAAATGCACATACAATAAGGTTAATTTGTATTGAAAGAGATATGCAAAAATACATATAAAACAATGTAAATTTGTCTCAAAATATATATACGAATACAAATAAAAAAAACGTAGATTTCTATAAAAATATCTATACAAAATACACATAAAATTAAGTAAATACGTATAAAAAAATGTATACAAAATACACATAAAATAATGTAAATTCGAATTAAAATAAATAAACAAAATACCAATAAAAGAATGTGTATTTGGATAAATATAAATATACAAGATACACATACAAAATAAACATAAAATAAGGTAGATTTGTATTAAAATATATGTACAAAATACACATAAAACAATGTAAATTTATTTGAAAATATATATACAAATACACATAAAATACCATTAATTTGAATAAAAATATATATTCAAAATAAATATTAAATAATGTAAATATATATATATATATATATATATATATAGATATATATATCTATATATATATATATATATATATATATATATATATATATATATATATATATATATATATGTATATATATATATATATATATATATATATATATATATATATATATATATATATATATATATATATATATATATATATATATACAAGGTACATATAAAACAATGTAAATTCGTATCAATAATAATCAACAAAACACCAATAAAATAATATATTTGAATGAAAATAAATTTACAAAATACAAATAACATAACTAAAATTTGTATTAAAATATATACAAAAATACATAGAAATAATTTGAGTTTGTATGGAAATAGATATACAAAATACACATAAAACTAGGTAAATTTCTTTTGAAATGTATATACAAAATACCCATAAAATATTGTAAATATGTGTCAAAATATATAAACAAATACACATAAAATAACGTAAATTTGTATGAAAAATATATACAAAATACACATAGAATAATGTCAATTTGTATCAAAATGAATGAGCAGAATATCAATAAAATAATGTAAATTTGTATGAAAATAAAGATGCAAAATACCCAAAAAATAAAGCATATGTTTATAAAAATACAGATACAAAAATACACATCGAATAATTAAATTTGTATTAAAATTAATATACAAAATGCGTATATAATAAGGTAAATTTGTATACAAAATACACATACAAAATAAACATAAAATAAGGTAGATTTGTAATAAAATATATGTACAAAATACACGTAAAATAATGTAAATTTATTTGAAAATATATATACAAATACACATAAAATACCATGAATTTCTATAAAAATATATATTCAAAATATATATTAAATAATGTAAAAGCGTATAAATATATATATACAAAGTACATATAAAATAATGCAAATTCGTGTCAAAATAAAAAAAACAAAATATCATGAAAACAATGTGTATTTGTATAAAAATAGATAATAGATAATAAATTTGTGTAAAATATATATGCAAGGTACTCATTAAATAATGTAAATATGTATAAAAAAGTATATACAAAAAAGAAATAGAATAATGTAAATTCGTATCAAAATAAATACACCGAATATTAATAAAATAATGTAAATTTGTATGAAAATAAAGATGCAAAATTCCCATAAAATAGCGCATTTCTTATAAAAATATATATACCAAAATACACATAAAATATTTAAATTTGTATTGAAATAAATATACAAAATGCACATACAATAAGGTAAATTTGTATTGAAAGAGATATGCAAAAATACATATAAAACAATGAAAATTTGTTTCAAAATATATATACGAATACAAATAAAAAAACGTAGATTTCTATAAAAATATATATACAAAATACACATAAAATTAAGTAAATACGTATAAAAAAAGGTGTATTTGTAAAAAAATAAATATACAAAATACACATAAAATATCGTAAATTTGTATAAAACAGTATACAAAAATACACAGAAGTAATTAAATTTGTATGAAAATATATATACAAAATACAGCTAAAATAAGCTAAATTTGAATTGAAATGTACATACAAAATACATAAAATAATGTAAATCTGTATCAAAATATTTATACAAATACATATAATAACGTAGATTTGTTTAAAAATATATAAACAAAATACCCATTAAGTAATGTAAATACATATAAAAAATATGTGCAAAACACACATATAATCATGTAATTCGTATCAAAATAAATAAACAAAATAGCAATAAAATAATGTAAATTTGTATGAGAAAACATATACAAATAACGCAAATTTCTATAAAAATATATGTACAAATATGCATAAAATAAAGTAAATTTGCAAAAAAATATATATACAAAACACACACTAAATAATGTAAATGCGTACATAAAATAACCTAAATTTGTTTAAAACTATGTACAAAAATACACAAAAATAATTTAAATTTGTTTGAAAAGAAATATACAAAATACACATAAAATTAGGTAAATTTGTATTGAAATACATATACAAAATACACATCAAATAATGTAAATTTGAATGAAAATATATAAACAAAAACACTTAAAATAACGTAAATTTGTATAAAATATATACGCAAGATACACATTAAATAATGTAAATATGTATAAAAAAAATATATACAAAAAACAAATAGAATAATGTGAAATCGTATCAAAATAAATACACCAAATATTAATAAAATAATGTAAATTTGTATGAAAATAAAGATGCAAAATTCCCATCAAATAGCGCATTTCTTATAAAAATATATATACCAAAATACACATAAAATATTTAAATTTGTATTGAAATAAATATACAAAATGCACATACAATAAGGTAAATTTGTATTAAAAGAGATATGCAAAAATACATATAAAACAATGTAAATTTGTTTCAAAATATATATACGAATACAAATAAAAAACGTAGATTTCTTTAAAAATATATATACAAAATACACATAAAATTAAGTAAATACGTATAAAAAAATGTATACAAAATACACATAAAATAATGTAATTTCGAATTAAAATAAATATAAATTTGAATGGAAATATAAAAACAAATACACTTAAAATAACGTAAATTTGTATAAAATATATATGCAAGATACACATTAAATAATGTAAATGTGTATAAAAAAATATATACAAAAAACAAATAGAATAATGTAAAATCGTATCAAAATATATACACAGAATATCAATAAAATAATGTAAATTTGTATGAAAATAAAGATGCAAAATTCCCAAAAATTATCGCATTTTTTATAAAAATATATATACCAAAATACACATAAAATATTTAAATTTGTATTGAAATAAATATACAAAATGCATATACTGTAAGGTAAATTTGTATTAAAAGAGATATTCAAAAAAACATATAAAACAATGTAAATTTGTTTCAAAATATATATACGAATACACATAAAATAAAGTAGATTTCTATAGAAATATATATACAAAATACATATGAAATTATGTAAATACGTATAAAAATATATATACAAAATACATATCAAATAATGTAAATTCGTGTCAAAATAAATAAACAAATCATGAAAAGAATGTGTATTTGTATTAAAATAGATAATAGATAACAAATTTGTATAAAATATATATGCAAGATACTCATTAAATAATGTAAATATGTATAAAAAAAAGTATATACAAAAAACAAATAGCATAATGTAAACTCGTATCAAAATAAATACACCGAATATTAATAAAATAATGTAAATTTGCATGAAAATAAAGATTCAAAATTCCCATAAAATAGCGCATTTCTTATAAAAATATATATACCAAAATACACATAAAATATTTAAATTTGTATTGAAATAAATATACAAAATGCACATATAATAAGGTAAATTTGTATTGCAAGAGATATGCAAAAAAACATATAAAACAATGTAAATTTGTTTCAAAATATATATACGAATACAAATAAAAAAACGTAGATTTCTATAAAAATATATACAAAATACACATCAAATTATGTAAATACGTATAAAAAAATGTATACAAAATACACATAAAATAGTGTAAATTCGAATTAAAATAAATAAACAAAATACCAATAAAAGAATGTGTATTTGGATAAATATAAATATATAAAATACAAATACAAAATAAACATAAAATAAGGAAGATTTGTAATAAAATATATGTACAAAATACACATAAAATAATGTAAATTTATTTGAAAATATATACAAATACATATAAAATACCATGAATTTGTATAAAATATATTCAAAATAAATATTAAATAATATATATATATATCTATATATATATATATATATATATATATATATATATATATATATATATATATATATATATATATATATATATATATATATATATATATATATATATATATATATATATATATATATATATATATATAAATATATATATACAAAGTACATATAAAATGAAAATTAAAATGCAAAATACCTATAAAATAACGCATTTTTTATAAAATTATTGATACCAAAATACACATAAAATATTTAAACTTGTATTAAAATAAATATACAAAATGCACATACAATAAGGTAAATTTGTATTGAAATAGATATGGAAAATACATATAAAATAATGTAAATTTGTTTCAAAATATATATACGAATTCACATAAAATAACGTAGATTTCAATAAAAATACATATAGAAAATTCACATTAAACTAAGTAAATACGTATAAAAAAATGTATACAAAACACACATAAAATAATGTAAATTCGTATAAATGTAAATAAACAATATACTAATAAAAGAATGTGTATTTGTATAAATATAAATATCCAAAATGCACATAAAATAACGTAAATTTATATAAAACTATATACATAAAATAACGCAAATTTCTAAAAAAATATAAGTAAAAAAATGAACATTAGATAAAATTGCATAAAAATATATATACAAAACACACATTAGATAATGTAAATGAGTATAAAAATATGTATACAAAATACCTATGAAATAATGTAAATTCGTATCGAATTAAATTAAGAAATACCAATAAAATAATGCAATTTTGAAAAATATATGCAAAATACACATAAAATAACCTAAATACAAATACAAATATACACATAAAATAATTTAAAATTGAATGAAATAAATATACAAAATAAACATAAAATTAGGTAAATTTGTAATGAAATATATGAAAAAATACACATAAAATAATATTAATTTCTATGAAAATATATATACAAATACACATTAAATAACATGATTTTGTATATAATTTGTATCAAAATATATACTTATACACACAATAAAATAACGTAATTTTTTTTATGAAAATGTATATACAAATTTTTTTTTTTTTTTTTTTTTTTTACAGCAAAGGAGACAGCTCAAGGGCACAAAAAAGTAAACATTAATAAAATAAAAAAAAGCCCGCTACTCGCTGCTCCTAAAAAGAATCCAAAGAGGTGGCCGAAAGATAAGTCAGTTTCGGGAGGAGAGGTGTCCTGATACCCTCCTCTTGAAAGAGTTCAAATCGTAGGCAGGAGGAAATACAGATGAAGGAAGATTGTTCCAGAGTTTACCAGCGTGAGGGATGAAAGAGTGAAGATGCTGGTTAACTCTTGCATAAGGGGTTTGGACAGTATAGGGATGAGCATGAGTAGAAAGTCGAGTGCAGCGGGGCCGGGAGGGGGAGGCATGCAGTTAGCAAGTTCAGAAGAGCAGTCAGCGTGGAAATATCGATAGAAGATAGAAAGAGAGGCAACATTGCGGCGGAATTTAAGAGGTAGAAGACTATCAGTATGAGGAGGAGAGCTGATGAGACGAAGAGCCTTTGCCTCCACTCTGTCCAGAAGAGCTGTGTGAGTGGAGCCCCCCCACACATGAGATGCATACTCCATACATACACATAAAATAATTTAAATACGTAGAAAAATATATATACAAAAAACACATAAAATAGTGTAAATATGTATGAAAATATATAAACAAATACACATAAAATAATGTAAATTTGGAAAAAAAATATATACAAAATTAACATTAAATAATGTAAATATATATATAAAAAAAATATATACAAAAAACACATAGAATAATGTTAAATCGTATCAAAATAAATAAAGAGAGTATCAATAGAATAATTAAAATTTGTATAAAATAAAGATGCAAAATATCCATATAATAACGCATATTTGCATAAAAATATATATAAAAAAATACCTATAAAATAATAAAATTTGTACTAAAATAAATATACAAAATGCACGTACAATAAAGAAAATTTGTATTGAAATAGATATGCAAAATACACATTAATAATGTAAATTTGTATCAAAATATATATACGAATACTCATAAAATAGAGTAAATTTCTATGAAAATATACATACAAAACAGATATACAAAATACACATATAACTAGTTAAATTTGTATTTAAATACATGTACAAAAAACACATAAAATAATGTAGATATGTATGAAAAGAAAACAAATACATTTTATATAAAATATATATACAAAATACACATAGAATAATGTAAAATCATATCAAAATAAATACACAGAATATCAATAAAATAATGTAAATTTGTATGAAAATAAAGATGCAAAATACCCATAAAATAAAGCATATTTTTATAAAAATACATATACAAAATTACACATAGATTAATCAAATTTGTATTAAAATTAATATACAAAATGCACATACAATAAGGTAAATTTGTATTGAAAAAATATGCAAAATACACATAAAACAATGTAAATTTGTTTCAAAATATATATACGAATACACATAAAATAACGCAGATTTCTATAGAAATATATATACAAAATACACTTGAAATAATGTAAATACGTATAAAAATATATATACAAAATACATATTAAATAATGTTAATTCGTGTTAAAATAAATAAACAAAATATCATGAAAAGAAGGTGTATTTGTATGAAAATAGATATACAAAATACACGTAAAATAACCTAAATTTGTATAAAACTATATACAAAAATACACAAAAATAATTTAAACTTGTATGAAAATAAATATACAAAAAACATATAAAATTAGGTATATATGTATTGAAATACATATACAAAATACACATAAGATAATGTAAGTTTGAATGAAAATATATAAACATATAGACTTAAAATAACGTAAATTTGTATCAAATATATATACAAAAAACACATTAAATAATGTAAAAATGTATAAAAAAATATATACAAAACACAAATAAAATAATGTAATATCGTATCAAAATAAATACAGAAAATATTAATAAAATAATGTAAATTTGTATGGAAATTAAGATGCAAAATACCCATAAAATAATGCATTTTTTATAAAAACATATATACGAAGAAACATAAAATATTTGATTTTTTACTAAAATAAATAGATATACAAAATACACATAAAATAAGCTAAATTTGAATTGAAATATATATACAAAATACACAAAATAATGTAAATTTGTATCAAAATACTTATACAAATACACATATAATAACGTAAATTTGTATAAAAATATATAAACAAAATACACATTAAATAATGTAAATACGTATAAAAAAATGTACAAAATACACAAATAATCATGTAATTCGTATCAAAATAAATAGACAAAATACCAATAAAATAATGTAAATTTTTATGAGAAAACATATACAAAATACACATAAATAACGCAAATATCAATAAAAATATATTTAATATAATATATTTTTAAACATATTTAAAATATTTAATGTATATTTTGTATATATATTTTATCCAAATTTACGTTATTTTATATGTATTTCTTTATATATTTTAATACAAATTTACATTATTTTATGTGAGTTTTGTATATGTATTTCAATACAAATTTGCCTAACTTTATGTGTATTTTGCATATCTATTTTCAAAAAATTTAAATCATTTTTGTGTATTTTTGTATATATTTTTATACAAATTTTAGTTATTTTATTTGTTTTTTG
This sequence comes from Eriocheir sinensis, assembly GCF_024679095.1. Taxonomy (NCBI): domain Eukaryota; kingdom Metazoa; phylum Arthropoda; class Malacostraca; order Decapoda; family Varunidae; genus Eriocheir; species Eriocheir sinensis. The sequence goes on along the minus strand of NW_026111743.1, from coordinate 992,786 downwards.
TATATATATTTTCCTACAAATATACATTCTTTTATTGGAATTTTGTGTATTTAATTTTTTACGAATTTACATTATTTTATGTGTATTTTGTATATATATTTTTCTACGTATTTAAATTATTTTATGTGTATTTTATATATACATTTTCATAAAAATTTACGTTATTTTATTGTGTGTATTCGTATTAATTTTGAAACAAATTTTATACAAATTCATGTTATTTTATGTGTATTTGTATATATATTTTCATACAAATTTATATTATTTTATTTGTATTCTTACATATATTTTATTACAAATTTACCTTATTTTATGTTTATTTTGTATATTTATTTCATTTAATATAATCAAATTTAAATTTATTGTATATGCATTTTGTATATTAATTTTAATACAAATTTAATTATTCTATGTGTATTTTTCTATATGTATTTTTATAAAAATATGCTTTATTTTATGGGTATTTTGCATCTTTATTTTCATACAAATTTACATTATTTTATTGATATTCTGCTCATTCATTTTGATACGATTACACATTATTCTATGTGTATTTTGTATATATTTTTCATACAAATTTACGTTATTTTATGTGTATTTGTTTATATATTTTGACACAAATTTACAATATTTTATGGGTATTTTGTATATATATATTTCAAAAGAAATTTACCTAGTTTTATGTGTATTTTGAATATCTATTTTCATTCTAACTCAAATTATTTTTATGTATTTTTGTTTATATTTCAAAACAAATTTTAGTTAGGTTATGTGTATTTTGTAAATCTATTTTCATTCAAATATATTATTTTATTGGTATTTTGTTGATTTACATTGATACGAATTTACATTATTTTATATGTACTTTGTATATATATTTTTATACGCATTTACATTATTTAATATTTATTTTGAGTATATAATTTTATACAAATTCATGGTATTTAATGTGTATTTGTATATATATTTTCATATAAATTTACATTATTTTATGTGTATTTTGTACATATATTTCATTACAAATTTACGTTATTTTATGTTTATTTTGTATGTGTATTTTGTACATTTATATTTATACAAATACACATTCTTTTATTGGTATTTTGTTTATTTATATTGTTTCGAATTTACATTATTTTATGTGTATTTTGTTTACATTTTTTTATACGCATTTACTTAATTTTATGTGTATTTTGTATATATACTTTTATAGAAATCTACGTTATTTTATGTGTATTCGTACATATATTTTGAAACAAATTTACATTGTTTTATATGTACAATAAGGTAAATTTGTATTGAAATAGATATGCAAAATACATATAAAGCAATGTAAATTTGTTTCAAAATATGTATACGAATACGTATAAAATAACGTAGATTTCTATAAAAATATATATACAAAATACACATAAAATAAAGTAAATACGTATAAAAAATGTATACAAAATACACATAAAATAATGTAAATTCGTATCAAAATAAATAAACAAAATACCAATAAAAGAATGTGTATTTGTATAAATATAAATATACAAAATACACATAAAATAACTTAAATTTATATAAAACAATATTCAAAAATACACAGAAGTAATTAAATTTGTATGAAAATATATACAAAACACACACAAAATAAGCTAAATTTGAATTGAAATATATATACAAAATACATGAAATAAAGTAAATTGGTATCAAAATATTTATACAAATACACATATAATAACGTAAATTTGTATGAAAATATATAAACAAAATACACATTAAATAATGTAAATACGTATAAAAAAATGTGTACAAAATACACATATAATCATGTAATTCGTATCAAAATAAATAAACAAAATACCAATAAAATAATGTAAATTTGTATGAGAAAACATATACAAATAACGCAAATTTCTATAAAAATATATGTACAAATATGCATAAAATAAAGTAAATTTGCAAAAAAATATATATACAAAACACACACTAAATAATGTAAATGCGTACATAAAATAACCTAAATTTGTTTAAAACTATGTACAAAAATACACAAAAATAATTTAAATTTGTTTGAAAAGAAATATACAAAATACACATAAAATTAGGTAAATTTGTATTGAAATACATATACAAAATACACATCAAATAATGTAAATTTGAATGAAAATATATAAACAAAAACACTTAAAATAACGTAAATTTGTATAAAATATATACGCAAGATACACATTAAATAATGTAAATATGTATAAAAAAAATATATACAAAAAACAAATAGAATAATGTGAAATCGTATCAAAATAAATACACCGAATATTAATAAAATAATGTAAATTTATATGAAAATAAAGATGCAAAATTCCCATCAAATAGCGCATTTCTTATAAAAATATATATACCAAAATACACATAAAATATTTAAATTTGTATTGAAATAAATATACAAAATGCACATACAATAAGGTAAATTTGTATTAAAAGAGATATGCAAAAATACATATAAAACAATGTAAATTTGTTTCAAAATATATATACGAATACATATAAAATATTTCTTTAAAAACATATTTACAAAATACACATAAAATTAAGTAAATACGTATAAAAAAATGTATACAAAATACACATAAAATAATGTAATTTCGAATTAAAATAAATATAAATTTGAATGGAAATATAAAAACAAATACACTTAAAATAACGTAAATTTGTATAAAATATATATGCAAGATACACATTAAATAATGTAAATGTGTATAAAAAAATATATACAAAAAACAAATAGAATAATGTAAAATCGTATCAAAATAAATACACAGAATATCAATAAAATAATGTAAATTTGTATGAAAATAAAGATGCAAAATTCCCAAAAATTATCGCATTTTTTATAAAAATATATATACCAAAATACACATAAAATATTTAAATTTGTATTGAAATAAATATACAAAATGCATATACTGTAAGGTAAATTTGTATTAAAAGAGATATTCAAAAAAACATATAAAACAATGTAAATTTGTTTCAAAATATATATACGAATACACATAAAATAAAGTAGATTTCTATAGAAATATATATACAAAATACATATGAAATTATGTAAATACGTATAAAAATATATATACAAAATACATATCAAATAATGTAAACTCGTGTCAAAATAAATAAACAAAATATCATGAAAAGAATGTGTATTTGTATAAAAATAGATAATAGATAACAAATTTGTATAAAAAATATATGCAAGATACTCATTAAATAATGTAAATATGTATAAAAAAGTATACACAAAAAACAAATAGAATAAAGTAAACTCGTATCAAAATAAATACACCGAATATTAATAAAATAATGTAAATTTGTATGAAAATAAAGATTCAAAATTCCCATAAAATAGCGCATTTCTTATAAAAATACATATACCAAAATACACATAAAATATTTAAATTTGTATTGAAATAAATATACAAAATGCACATATAATAAGGTAAATTTGTATTGCAAGAGATATGCAAAAAAACATATAAAACAATGTAAATTTGTTTCAAAATATATATACGAATACAAATAAAAAAACGTAGATTTCTATAAAAATATATACAAAATACACATCAAATTATGTAAATACGTATAAAAAAATGTATACAAAATACACATAAAATAGTGTAAATTCGAATTAAAATAAATAAACAAAATACCAATAAAAGAATGTGTATTTGGATAAATATAAATATATAAAATACAAATACAAAATAAACATAAAATAAGGTAGATTTGTAATAAAATATATGTACAAAATACACATAAAATAATGTAAATTTATTTGAAAATATATATACAAATACATATAAAATACCATGAATTTGTATAAAAATATATATTCAAAATAAATATTAAATAATATAAAAGCGAATATATATATATATATATATATATATATATATATATATATATATATATATATATATATATATATATATATATATATATATATATATATATATACAAAGTACATATAAAATGAAAATTAAGATGCAAAATACCTATAAAATAACGCATTTTTTTATAAAATTATTGATACCAAAATACACATAAAATATTTGAACTTGTATTAAAATAAATATACAAAATGCACATACAATAAGGTAAATTTGTATTGAAATAGATATGGAAAATACATATAAAATAATGTAAATTTGTATCAAAATATATATACGAATTCACATAAAATAACGTAGATTTCAATAAAAATACATATAGAAAATACACATTAAACTAAGTAAATACGTATAAAAAAATGTATACAAAATACACATAAAATAATGTAAATTCGTATAAATGTAAATAAACAATATACTAAAAAAAGAATGTGTATTTGTATAAATATAAATTTACAAAATGCACATAAAATAACGTAAATTTATATAAAACTATATACATAAAATAACGCAAATTTCTAAAAAAATATAAGTAAAAAAATGAACATTAGATAAAATTGCATAAAAATATATATACAAAACACACATTAGATAATGTAAATGAGTATAAAAATATGTATACAAAATACCTATGAAATAATGTAAATTCGTATCGAATTAAATTAAGAAATACCAATAAAATAATGCAATTTTGGATGAAAATATATATGCAAAATACACATAAAATAACCTAAATACAAATACAAATATACACATAAAATAATTTAAAATTGAATGAAATAAATATACAAAATAAACATAAAATTAGGTAAATTTGTAATGAAATATATGAAAAAATACACATAAAATAATATTAATTTCTATGAAAATATATATACAAATACACATTAAATAACATGATTTTGTATATAATTTGTATCAAAATATATACTTATACACACAATAAAATAACGTAATTTTTTTTATGAAAATGTATATACAAATTTTTTTTTTTTTTTTTTTTTTACAGCAAAGGAGACAGCTCAAGGGCACAAAAAAGTAAACATTAATAAAAAATAAAAAAAAGCACGCTACTCGCTGCTCCTAAAAAGAATCCAAAGAGGTGGCCGAAAGATAAGTCAGTTTCGGGAGGAGAGGTGTCCTGATACCCTCCTCTTGAAAGAGATCAAATCGTAGGCAGGAGGAAATACAGATGAAGGAAGATTGTTCCAGAGTTTACCAGCGTGAGGGATGAAAGAGTGAAGATGCTGGTTAACTCTTGCATAAGGGGTTTGGACAGTATAGGGATGAGCATGAGTAGAAAGTCGAGTGCAGGGGCTGCGGGAGGGGGAGGCATGCAGTTAGCAAGTTCAGAAGAGCAGTCAGCGTGGAAATATCGATAGAAGATAGAAAGAGAGGCAACATTGCGGCGGAATTTAAGAGGTAGAAGACTATCAGTATGAGGAGGAGAGCTGATGAGACGAAGAGCCTTTGCCTCCACTCTGTCCAGAAGAGCTGTGTGAGTGGAGCCCCCCCACACATGAGATGCATACTCCATACATACACATAAAATAATTTAAATACGTAGAAAAATATATATACAAAAAACACATAAAATAGTGTAAATATGTATGAAAATATATAAACAAATACACATAAAATAATGTAAATTTGGAAAAAAAATATATACAAAATTAACATTAAATAATGTAAATATATATATATATAAAAAATATATACAAAAAACACATAGAATAATGTTAAATCGTATCAAAATAAATAAAGAGAGTATCAATAGAATAATTAAAATTTGTATAAAATAAAGATGCAAAATATCCATATAATAACGCATATTTGCATAAAAATATATATAAAAAAATACCTATAAAATAATAAAATTTGTACTAAAATAAATATACAAAATGCACGTACAATAAAGAAAATTTGTATTGAAATAGATATGCAAAATACACATTAATAATGTAAATTTGTATCAAAATATATATACGAATACTCATAAAATAGAGTAAATTTCTATGAAAATATACATACAAAACAGATATACAAAATACACATATAACTAGTTAAATTTGTATTTAAATACATGTACAAAAAACACATAAAATAATGTAGATATGTATGAAAAGAAAACAAATACATTTTATATAAAATATATATACAAAATACACATAGAATAATGTAAAATCATATCAAAATAAATACACAGAATATCAATAAAATAATGTAAATTTGTATGAAAATAAAGATGCAAAATACCCATAAAATAAAGCATATTTTTATAAAAATACATATACAAAATTACACATAGATTAATCAAATTTGTATTAAAATTAATATACAAAATGCACATACAATAAGGTAAATTTGTATTGAAAAAATATGCAAAATACACATAAAACAATGTAAATTTGTTTCAAAATATATATACGAATACACATAAAATAACGCAGATTTCTATAGAAATATATATACAAAATACACTTGAAATAATGTAAATACGTATAAAAATATATATACAAAATACATATTAAATAATGTTAATTCGTGTTAAAATAAATAAACAAAATATCATGAAAAGAATGTGTATTTGTATGAAAATAGATATATAAAATACACGTAAAATAACCTAAATTTGTATAAAACTATATACAAAAATACACAAAAATAATTTAAACTTGTATGAAAATAAATATACAAAAAACATATAAAATTAGGTAAATATGTATTGAAATACATATACAAAATACACATAAGATAATGTAAGTTTGAATGAAAATATATAAACATATAGACTTAAAATAACGTAAATTTGTATCAAATATATATACAAAAAACACATTAAATAATGTAAAAATGTATAAAAAAATATATACAAAACACAAATAAAATAATGTAAAATCGTATCAAAATAAATACAGAAAATATTAATAAAATAATGTAAATTTGTATGGAAATTAAGATGCAAAATACCCATAAAATAATGCATTTTTTATAAAAACATATATACGAAGAAACATAAAATATTTGATTTTTTACTAAAATAAATAGATATACAAAATACACATAAAATAAGCTAAATTTGAATTGAAATATATATACAAAATACACAAAATAATGTAAATTTGTATCAAAATACTTATACAAATACACATATAATAACGTAAATTTGTATAAAAATATATAAACAAAATACACATTAAATAATGTAAATACGTATAAAAAAATGTACAAAATACACAAATAATCATGTAATTCGTATCAAAATAAATAGACAAAATACCAATAAAATAATGTAAATTTTTATGAGAAAACATATACAAAATACACATAAATAACGCAAATATCAATAAAAATATATTTAATATAATATATTTTTAAACATATTTAAAATATTTAATGTATATTTTGTATATATATTTTATCCAAATTTACGTTATTTTATATGTATTTCTTTATATATTTAAATACAAATTTACATTATTTTATGTGAGTTTTGTATATGTATTCAATACAAATTTGCCTAACTTATGTGTATTTTGCATATCTATTTTCAAAAAATTTAAATCATTTTGTGTATTTTGTATATATTTTATACAAATTTAGTTATTTTATTTGTTTTTGTATATATATTTCCTACAAATATACATTCTTTTATTGGAATTTTGTGTATTTAATTTTTGAATTTACATTATTTTATGTGTATTTTGTATATATTTTTCTACGTATTTAAATTATTTTATGTGTATTTTATATACATTTTCATAAAATTTACGTTATTTTATTGTGTGTATTCGTATTAATTTTGAAACAAATTTTAAACAATTTAATGTTATTTTTTTTGTATTTGTATATATTTTAATTAAATTTTATATTATTTTATTTGTATTCTTACTTATATTTTATTACAAATTTACCTTATTTTATGTTTATTTTGTATATTTATTTCATTTAATATAATCAAATTTAAATTTATTGTATATGCATTTTGTATATTAATTTTAATACAAATTTAATTATTCTATGTGTATTTTTCTATATGTATTTTTATAAAAATATGCTTTATTTTATGGGTATTTTGCATCTTTATTTTCATACAAATTTACATTATATTATTTATATTCTGCTCATTCATTTTGATACGATTACACATTATTCTATGTGTATTTTGTATATTTTTCATACAAATTTACGTTATTTTATGTGTATTTGTTTATATAATTTGACACAAATTTACTATTTTTTATGTTTATTGTGTATATTTTTTTCATAATTAATTTACCTAGTTTTATGTGTATTTTGAATATCTATTTTCATTCTAACTCAAATTATTTTTATGTATTTTTGTTTATATTTCAAAACAAATTTTAGTTAGGTTATGTGTATTTTGTAAATCTATTTTCATTCAAATATATTTTATTGGTATTTTGTTGATTTACATTGATACGAATTTACATTATTTTATATGTACTTTGTATATATTTTTATACGCATTTACATTATTTAATATTTATTTTGAGTATATAATTTTATACAAATTCATGGTATTTAATGTGTATTTGTATATATATTTTCATATAAATTTACATTATTTTATGTGTATTTTGTACATATATTTCATTACAAATTTACGTTATTTTATGTTTATTTTGTATGTGTATTTTGTACATTTATATTTATACAAATACACATTCTTTTATTGGTATTTTGTTTATTTATATTGTTTCGAATTTACATTATGTGTATTTTGATTACATTTTTTTATACGCATTAACTTAATTTTATGTGTATTTTGTATATATACTTTTATAGAAATCTACGTTATTTTATGTGTATTCGTACATATATTTTGAAACAAATTTACATTGTTTTATATGTACAATAAGGTAAATTTGTATTGAAATAGATATGCAAAATACATATAAAGCAATGTAAATTTGTTTCAAAATATGTATACGAATACGTATAAAATAACGTAGATTTCTATAAAAATATATATACAAAATACACATAAAATAAAGTAAATACGTATAAAAAATGTATACAAAATACACATAAAATAATTTAAATAAATAAACAAAATACCAATAAAAGAATGTGTATTTGTATAAATATAAATATACAAAATACACATAAAATAACTTAAATTTATATAAAACAATATTCAAAAATACACAGAAGTAATTAAATTTGTATGAAAATATATACAAAACACACACAAAATAAGCTAAATTTGAATTGAAATATATATACAAAATACATGAAATAAAGTAAATTGGTATCAAAATATTTATACAAATACACATATAATAACGTAAATTTGTATGAAAATATATAAACAAAATACACATTAAATAATGTAAATACGTATAAAAAAATGTGTACAAAATACACATATAATCATGTAATTCGTATCAAAATAAATAAACAAAATACCAATAAAATAATATAAATTTGTATGAGTAAACGTGTATAAATATAAATGTTCAAAATACACATACAAAATAAATATAAAATAAGGTAAATTTGTAATGAAATATATGTACAAAATACACATAAAATAATGTAAATTTATATGAAAATATATATATACAAATACACATAAAATACCATGAATTAGTATAAAATTATATATTCAAAATAAATATTAAATAATGTAAATGCGTATAAAAATATATATAAAAAGTACATATTAAATAATGTAAATTCGTATCAATATAAATCAACAAAATACCAATAAAATAATATATATTTGAATGAAAATAGATTTACAAAATACACATAACATAACTAAAATTTGTATTGAAATATATACAAAAATACATAAAAATAATTTGAGTTTGTATGAAAATAGATATTCAAAATACACATAAAACTAGGTAAATTTCTTTTGAAATATATATACAAAATACCCATAAAATATTGTAAATTGGTATCAAAATATATAAACAAATACACATAAAATAACGTTGATTTGTATGAAAAATATTTACAAAATACACATAGAATAATTTAAATTCTCGTCAAAATAAATAAACAAAATATCAATAAAAGAATGTGTATTTGTATGAAAATAGATATACAAAATACTCATAAAATAACCTAAGTTTGTATAAAACTATATACAAAAATAATTTAAATTTGTATGAAAATAAATATACAAAATACACATAAAATTAGGTAAATTTGTATTAAAATACATATACAAAATGCATATAAAATAATGGAAGTTTGAATTAAAATATATAAACATATACACTTAAAATAACGTAAATGTGTATCAAATATATATACAAAATACTAATTAAATAATGTAAATATGTATAAAAAAATATATTCGAAACACAAATAGAATAATGTAAAATCGTATCAAAATAAATACACAGAATATTAATAAAATAATGTAAATTTGTATGAAAATAAAGATGCAAAATAGCCATAAAATAACGCAATTTTTATAAAATTATATATACCAAAATACACATAAAATATTAAAATTTATATTAAAATAAATAAAAAAAATGCACATACTGTAAGGTAAATTTGTATTGAAATAGATATGCAAAATACATATAAAACAATGTAAATTTGTTTCAAAATCTATATACGAATACACATAAAATAACGTTGATTTCTATAAAAATATATACAAAATACACATAAAATGAAGTAAATACGTATAAAAAAATTAATACAAAATACACATAAAAATCGTATCAAAATAAATAAACAAAATACCAGTAAAAGAAAGTGTATTTGTATAAATATAAATTTACAAAATACACATAAAATATCGTAAATTTGTATAAAACTATATACAAAAATACACAAAGTTATAAAATTTGTATGAAAATATATATACAAAATACAGCTAAAATAAGCTAAATTTGAATTGAAATGTACATACAAAATACATAAAATAATGTAAATCTGTATCAAAATATTTATACAAATACTAACGTAGATTTGTTTAAAAATATATAAACAAAATACAGATTAAGTAATGTAAATACGTATAAAAAATATGTACAAAATACACATATAATCATGTAATTCGTATCAAAATAAATAAACAAAATAGCAATAACATAATGTAAATTTGTATAAGAAAACATATACAAATAACGCAAATTTCTATAAAAATATATGTACAAAAATGCTCATAAAATAAAGTAAATTAGCATAAAAATATATATACAAAACACACACTAAATAATGTAAATGCGTACATAAAATAACCTAAATTTGTATAAAACTATATACAAAAATACACAAAAATAATTTAAATTTGTTTGAAAAGAAATATACAAAATACACATAAAATTAGGTAAATTTGAATGGAATTACATATACAAAATACACATCAAATAATGTAAATTTGAATGAAAATATATAAACAAATACACTTAAAATAACGTAAATTTGTATAAAATATATATGCAAGATACACATTAAATAATGTAAATGTGTATAAAAAATAATATACAAAAAACAAATAGAATAATGTAAAATCGTATCAAAATAAATACACAGAATATCAATAAAATAATGTAAATTTGTATGAAAATAAAGATGCAAAATTCCCAAAAATTATCGCATTTTTTATAAAAATATATATACCAAAATACACATAAAATATTTAAATTTGTATTGAAATAAATATACAAAATGCATATACAGTAATTTAAATTTGTATTGAAAGAGATATTCAAAAATACATATAAAACAATGTAAATTTGTTTCAAAATATATATACGAATACACATAAAATAAAGTAGATTTCTATAGAAATATATATACAAAATATATATGAAATTATGTAAATACGTATAAAAATATATATACAAAATACATATCAAATAATGTAAATTCATGTCAAAATAAATAAACAAAATATCATGAAAAGAATGTGTATTTGTATGAAAATAGATAATAGATAATAAATTTGTATAAAATATATATGCAAGATACACATTAAATAATGTAAATATGTATAAAAAAGTTTATACAAAAAACAAATAGAATAATGTAAAATCGTATCAAAATAAATACACCGAATATTAATAAAATAATGTAAATTTGTATGAAAATAAAGATGTAAAATTCCCATAAAATAGCGCATTTCTTATAAAAATATATATACCAAAATACACATAATATATTTAAATTTGTATTGAAATAAATATACAAAATGCACATACAATAAGGTAAATTTGTATTGAAAGAGATATTCAAAAATACATATAAAACAAGGTAAATTTGTTTCAAAATATATATACGAATACAAATAAGAAAACGTAGATTTCTATAAAAATATATATATACAAAATACACATAAAATTAAGTAAATACGTATAAAAAAATGTATACAAAATATACATAAAATAATGTAAACTCGAATTAAAATAAATAAAAAAATACCAATAAAAGAATGTGTTTTTGGATAAATATAAATATACTAAATACAAATACAAAATAAACATAAATAAGGTAGATTTGTAATAAAATATATGTACAAAATACACATAAAATAATGTAAATTTATATGAAAATATATATACAAATACACATAAAATACCATGAATCTGTATAAAAATATATATTCAAAATAAATATTAAATAATGTAAAAGCGTATAAAAATATATATACAAAGTACATATAAAATGAAAATTAAGATGGAAAATACCTATAAAATAACGCATTTTTTATAAAATTATTGATACCAAAATACACATAAAATATTTGAACTTTTATTAAAATAAATATACAAAATGCACATACAATAAGGTAAATTTGTATTGAAATAGATATGCAATATACATATAAAATGATGTAAATTTGTTTCAAAATATATACACGAATACACATAAGATAACGTAGATTTCTATAAAAATACATATTCAAAATACACATAAAATTAAGTAAATACGTATAAAAAAATGTATACAAAGTACACATAAAATAATGTAAATTCGTATAAATGTAAATAAACAATATACCAATAAAAGAATGTGTATTTGTATATATATAAATATACAAAATGCACATAAAATAACGTAAATTTATATAAAACTATATACATAAAATAACGCAAATTTCTATAAAAATATATGTACAAAAATGAACATTAAATAAATTTGCATAAAAATATATATACAAAACACACATTAGATAATGTAAATGAGTATAAAAATATGTATACAAAATACCTATGAAATAATCTAAATTCGTATCGAATTAAATTAAGAAATACCAATAAAATAATGTAATTTTGGGTGAAAATATATATACAAAATACACATAAAATAACCTAAATACAAATACAAATATACACATAAAATAATTTAAAATTGAATGAAATAAATATACAAAATAAACATAAAATAAGGTAAATTTGTAATGAAATATATGAAAAAATACACATAAAATTATATAAATTTGTATGAAAATATATATACATATACACATTAAATAACTTGAATTTGTATAAAATTTGTATCAAAATATATACTTATACACACAATAAAATAACGTAATTTTTTCATGAAAATGTATATACAAAATTCACATAAAATAATTAAAGTAAGTAGAAAAATATATATACAAAAAACACATAAAATAATGTAAATAAGTATGAAAATATATAAACAAATACACATAAAATAATGTAAATTTGGATAATATATATATACAAAATTAACATTAAATAATGTAAATATATATATAAAAAAATATATACAAAAAAAACATAGAATAAAGTGAAATCGTATCAAAATAAATAAAGGAATATCAATAAAATAATGTAAATTTGTATGAAAATAAAGATGCAAAATATCCATATAATAACGCATATTTGCATAAAAATATATATACAAAAATACATTTAATAATTAAATTTGTATTAAAATAAATATACAAAATGCACGTACAATAAAGTAAATTTGTATTAAAATAGATATGCAAAATACACATTAATAATGTAAATTTGTATCAAAATATATATACGAATACTCATAAAATAGAGTAAATTTCTATGAAAATATACATACAAAATAGATATACAAAATACACATATAACTAGTTAAATTTGTATTTAAATACATGTACAAAAAACACATAAAATAATGTAGATTTGTATGAAATGAAAACAAATACATTTTATATAAAATATATATACAAAATACACATAGAATAATGTAAAATCATATCAAAATAAATACACAGAATATCAATAAAATAATGTAAATTTGTATGAAAATAAAGATGCAAAATACCCATTAAATAAAGCATATTTTTATAAAAATACATATACAAAAATACACATAGATTAACCAGATTTGTATTAAAATTAATATACAAAATGCACATACAATAAGGTAAATATGTATTGAAAAAATATGCAAAATACACATAAAACAATGTAAATTTGTTTCAAAATATATATACAAATACACATAAAATAACGCAGATTTCTATAGAAATATATATACAAAATATACTTGAAATAATGTAAATACGTATAAAAATATATATACAAAATACTCATTAAATAATGTTAATTCGTGTCAAAATAAATAAACAAAATATCATGATAAGAATGTGTATTTGTATGAAAATAGATATACTAAATACACATAAAATAACCTAAATTTGTATAAAACTATAAACAAAAATACATAAAAATAATTTAAACTTGTATGAAAATAAATATACAAAAAACATATAAAATTAGGTAAATCTGTATTGAAATAAATATACAAAATACACATAAAATAATGTAAATTTGAATGAAAATATATAAACATATAGACTTAAAATAACGTAAATTTGTATCAAATATATATACAAAAAACACATTAAATAATGTAAATATGTATAAAAAAAATATATACAAAACACAAATAAAATAATGTAAAATCGTATAAAAATAAATACAGAAAATATTAATAAAATAATGTAAATTTGTATGAAAATTAAGATGCAAAATACCCATAAAATAACGCATTTTTTATGAAAATATATATACGAAAAAACATAAAATATTTGATTTTGTATTAAAATAAATAGATATACAAAATACACATAAAATAAGCTAAATTT
Organism: Eriocheir sinensis; assembly: GCF_024679095.1. Taxonomy (NCBI): domain Eukaryota; kingdom Metazoa; phylum Arthropoda; class Malacostraca; order Decapoda; family Varunidae; genus Eriocheir; species Eriocheir sinensis. Next base: position 977,756 of record NW_026111743.1, on the reverse strand, counting down.
GAATTGAAATATATATACAAAATACATAAAATAATGTAAATTTGTATCAAAATACTTATACAAATACACATATAATAACGTAAATTTGTATAAAAATACATAAACAAAATACACATTAAATAATGTAAATAAGTATAAAAAAAATGTAGAAAATACACAAATAATCATGTAATTCGTATCAAAATAAATAGACAAAATACCAATGAAATAATGTAAATTTCAATGAGAAAACATATACAAAATACACATAAATAACGCAAATATCAGTAAAAATATATATAATATAATATATTTTTATACATATTTAAGATATTTAATGTATATTTTGTATATATATTTTATCCAAATTTACGTTATTTTATATGTATTTGTTTATATATTTTCATACAAATTCACATTATTTTATGTGAGTTTTGTATATGTATTTCAATACAAATTTGCCTAACTTTATGTGTATTTTGCATATCTATTTTTAAACAAATTTAAAAAAATTTTGAGTATTTTTGTATATATTTTTATACAAATTTTAGTTATTTTATTTGTTTTTTCTGTATATATTTTCCTACAAATATACATTCTTTTATTGGAATTTTGTGTATTTATTTTTTTACGAATTTACATTATTTTATGTGTATTTTGTATATATATTTTTCTTCGTATTTAAATTATTTTATGTGTATTTTATATATACATTTTCATAAAAATTTACGTTATTTTATTGTGTGTATTCGTATATATTTAGAAACAAATTTTATACAAATTCATGTTATTTTATGTGTATTTGTATATATATTTTCATACAAATTGATATTATTTTATGTGTATTCTTACATATATTTTATAACAAATTTACGTTATTTTATGTTTATTTTGTATATTTATTTCATTTATTATAATCAAATTTAAATTTATTGTATATGCATTTTGTATATTAATTTTAATACAAATTTGATTATTCTGTGTATTTTTCTTTATGTATTTTTATAAAAATATGCTTTATTTTATGGGTATTTTGCATCTTTATTTTCATACAAATTTACGTTATTTTATTGATATTCTGCTCATTCATTTTGATACGATTTGATATTAGTCTATGTGTATTTTGTATATATTTTTCATACAAACTTACGTTATTTTACGTGTATTTGTTAATATATTTTGACACAAATTTACAATATTTTATGGGTATTTTGTATATATATTTCAAAAGAAATTTACCTAGTTTTATGTGTATTTTGAATATCTATTTTCATACAAACTCAAATCATTTTTATGTATTTTTGTATATATTTCAATACAAATTTTAGTTATGTTATGTGTATTTTGTAAATCTATTTTCATTCAAATATATATTATTTTATTGATATTTTGTTGATTTATATTGATACGAATTTACATTATTTTATATGTACTTTGTATATATATTTTTATACGCATTTACATTATTTAATATTTATTTTAAATATATAATTTTATACAAATAAATGGTATTTTATGTGTATTTGTTTATATATTTTCATATAAATTTACATTATTTTATGTGTCTTTTGTACATATATTTCATTACAAATATACCTTATTTTATGTTTATTTTCTATGTGTATTTTGTACATGTATATTTATACAAATACACATTCTTTTATTGGTATTTTGTTTATCTATTTTGTTTCGAATTTACATTATTTTATGTGTATTTTGTTTACAGTTTTTTATACGTATTTACTTAATTTTGTGTATTTTGTATATATATTTTTATAGAAATCTACGTTATTTTATTTGTATTCGTACATATATTTTGAAACAAATTTACATTGTTTTATATGTACAATAAGGTAAATTTGTATAAAAATAGATATGCAAAATACATATAAAGCAATGTTAATTTGTTTCAAAATATGTATACGAATACACATAAAATAACGTAGATTTCTATAAAAATATATATACAAAATACACATAAAATGAAGTAAATACGTATAAAAAAGTGTATACAAAATACACATAAAATAATATAAATTCGTATCAAAATAAATAAACAAAATACCAATAAAAGAATGTGTATTTTTATAAATATAAATATACAAAATACACATAAAATAACGTATATTTATATAAAACTATATACAAAAATACACAGAAGTAATTAAATTTGTATGAAAATATATACAAAATACACACAAAATAAGCTAAATTTGAAATGAAATATATATACAAAATACATGAAATAAAGTAAATTTGTATCAAAATATTTATTCATATACACATATAATAACGTAAATTTGTATGAAAATATATAAACAAAATACACATTCAATAATGTAAATACGTATAAAAAAAATGTGCACAAAATACACATATAATCATGTAATTCGTATCAAAATAAATAAACAAAATACCAATAAAATAATATAAATTTGTATGAGTAGACGTGTATAAATATAAATGTACAAAAAACACATACAAAATAAACATAAAATAAGGTAATTTTGTAATGAAGTATATGTACAAAATACACATAAAATAATAAAAATTTATATGAAAATATATATACAAATACACATAAAATACCATGAATTTGCATAAAATTATATATTCAAAATAAATTTTAAATAATATAAATGCGTATAAAAATAAATAAAAAAAGTACATATAAAATAATGAAAATTCGAATCAATATAAATCAACAAAATACCAATAAAATAATATATATTTGAATGAAAATAGATTTACAAAATACACATAACCTAACTAAAATTTGTATTGAAATATATACAAAAATACATATAAATAATTTGAGTTTGAATGAAAATAGATATTTAAAATACACATAAAACTAGGTAAATTTCTTTAGAAATAATTATACAAAATACCCATAAAATATTGTAAATTTGTGTTAAAATATATAAAAAAATACACATAAAATAACGTAAATTTGTATGAAAAATATTTACAAAATACACATAGAATATTGTCAAATCGTATCAAAATGAATGAGCAGAATATCAATAAAATAACGTAAATTTGTATGAAAATAAAGGTGCAAAATACCCATAAAATAAAGCATATTTTTATAAAAATACATATACAAAATTATACATAGAATAAATAAATTTGTTTTAAAATTAATATACAAAATGCATATACAAGGTAAATTTGTATTGAAAAAATATGCAAAATACACATAAAAGTGTAAATTTGTTTTAAAATCTATTTACGAATACACATAATATAACGTAGATATCTATAGAAATATATATACAAAATACACATGAAATTATGTAAATACGTATAAAAATATATATACAAAATACACATTAAATAATTTAAATTCTCGTCAAAATAAATAAACAAAATATCAATAAAAGAATGTGTATTTGTATGAAAATAGATATACAAAATACTCATAAAATAACCTAAGTTTGTATAAAACTATATACAAAAATACACAAAAATAATTTAAATTTCTATGAAAATAAATATACAAAATACACATAAAATTAGGTAAATTTGTATTGAAATACATATACAAAATACACATAAAATAATGGAAATTTGAATGAAAATATATAAACATATACACTTAAAATAACGTAAATTTGTATCAAATATATATACAAAATACTAATTAAATAATGTAAATATGTATAAAAAAAAATATACAAAACACAAATAGAATAATGTAAAATCGTATCAAAATTAATACACAGAATATTAATTAAATAATGTAAACTTGTATGAAAATAAAGATGCAAAATAGCCATAAAATAACGCATTTTTTATAAAAATATATACACCAAAATACACATAAAATATTAAAATTTGTATTAAAATAAATATAAAAAATGCACATACTGTAAGGTATATTTGTATTGAAATAGATATGCAAAATACATCTAAGACAATGTAAATTTGTTTCAAAATATATATACGATACACATAAAATAACGTTGATTTCTATAAAAATATATACAAAATACAATTAAAATTAAGTAAATACGCATAAAAAAATGAATACAAAATACACATAAAAATCGTATCATAATAAATAAACAAAATACCAGTAAAAGAATGTGTATTTGTATAAATATAAATATACAAAATACACATAAAATATCGTAAATTTGTATAAAACTATATACAAAAATACAAAGAACAAATACACATTCTTTTATTGGTATTTTGTTTATTTATTTTGTTTCGAATTTATATTATCTTATGTGTATTTTGTTTACATTTTTTTATACGTGTTTACCTAATTTTATGTGTATTTTTTATATATATTTTTATAGAAATCTACGTTATTTTATGTGTATTCGTATATATATTTTGAAACAAATTTACATTGTTTTATATGTATTTTTGCATATCTCTTTCAATAGAAGTTTACCTTATTGTATGTGCATTTTGTATATTTATTTCAATACAAATTTAAATATTTTATGTGTATTTTGGTATATATATTTTTATAAGAAATGCGCTATTTGATGGGAATTTTGCATTTTTATTTTCAAACATATTTACATTATTTTATTAATATTCGGTGTATTTATTTTGATACGATTTTACATTATTCTATTTGTTTTTTGTATATATTTTTTTAATACATATTTACATCATTTAATGTGTATCTTGCATATATATTTCATACAAATTTATTATCTATTATTTATTTTCATACAAATACACATTCTTTTCATGATATTTTGTTTATTTATTTTGACACAAATTTACATTACTTAATATGTATTTCATATATATATTTTTATACGTATTTACATAGTTTCATGTGTATTTTCTATATATATTTCTATAGAAATCTACGTTATTTTATGTGTATTCATACATATATTTTGAAACAAATTTACACGGTTTTATTTGTATTTTGCGGTTTTTTTCAATACAAATTTACCTTATTGTGTGTGTGCATTTTGTATATTAATTTTAATAAAAATTTAATTATTCTATGTGTATTTTTGTATATGTATTTAAAAAAAAAATGCTTTATCTTATGGGTATTTTGCATCTTTATTTTCATACAAATTTAAATTATTTTATTGATATTCTGTGTACTTATTTTGATACGATTTTACATTATTCTATGTATAACAAAAATAAATACAGAATACACAAAAATAGATATGCAAAATACATATAAACAATGTAAATTTGTTTCAAAATATATATACGAATACACATGAAATATGGTAGATTTCTATAAAAATATATATACAAAATACACATAAAATTAAGTAAATACGTATAAAAAATGTATACAAAATACACATAAAATAATTTAAATTAGAATCAAAATAAATAAACAAAATACCAATAAAAGAATGTGTATTTGTATAAATATATATATATATATATATATATATATATATATATATATATATATATATATATATATATATATATATATATATATATATATATATATATATATATATATATATATATATATATATATACAAAATACACATTAAATAATATAAATTTGTTTAAAACTATACAAAATAAACATGAAATGATGTAAATACGTATAAAAATATATATATAAAATAAACATTAAATAATGTAAATTCGCGTCAAAATAAATAAACAAAATATCAATAAAAGAATGTGTATTTCTATGAAAATAGATATACAAAATACACATAAAATAACCTAAATTTGTATCAAACTATATACAAAAATACACAAAAATAATTTAAATTTCTGTGAAAATAAATATACAAAATACACATAAAATTAGGTAAATTTGTATTGAAATACATACACAAAATACACATAAAATAATGTAAATTTGAATGAAAATACATAAACAAATACACTTAAAATAACGTAAATTTGTATAAAAAAAAATATGTACAAAACACAAATAGAATAATGTAAAATCGTATCAAAATAAATACACAGAATATTAATAAAATAATGTAAATTTGTATGAAAATAAAGAAGCAAAATACCCATAAAATAACGCATTTTTTTTATTTATAAAAATATATATACCAAAATACACATCAAAAAATTAGATTTGTATTAAAATAAATATACAAAAAACACATACAATAAGGTAAATTTGTATTAAATAGATATGCAAAATACATATAAAACAATGTAAATTTAAAAAAAAAATATATATACGAATACACATAAAATAACGTAGATTTCTATAAAAATATATATACAAAATACACATAAAATGAAGTAAATACGTATAAAAAAATTTATACAAAATACACATAAAATAATGTAAATTCGTTTCAAAATAAATAAACAAAATACCAATAAAAGTATGAGTATTTGTATAAATATAAATATACAAAATACACATAAAATAACGTAAATTTATATAAAACTATATACAAAAATAAACAGAAGTAATTAAATTTGTATGAAAATATATACAAAATACACACAAAATAAGCTAAATTTGAATTGAAATATATATAGAAAATACATGAAATAAAGTAAATTTGTATCAAAATATTTATACAAATACACATATAATAACGTAAATTTGTATGAGAATATATAAACAAAATACACATTAAATAATGTAAATACGTTTAAAAAATATGTACAAAATACACATATAATCATGTAATTCGTATCAAAATAAATAAACAAAATACTAATAAAATAATATAAATTTGTATGAGTAAACGTGTAATTTGCATATTTTTTCAATACAAATTTACCTTATTATATACGCATTTTGTATATTAATTTTAATACAAATTTAATTATTCGATGTGTATTTTTGTATCTGTATTTTTATAAACATATGCTTTATTTTTTGGGTATTTTGCATCTTTATTTTCACACAAATTTACATTATTTTATTGATATTCTGCTCATTCATTTTGATACGAATTGACATTATTCTATGTGTATTTTGTATATATTTTTCATACAAATTTACGTTATTTTATGTGTATTTGTTTATATATTTTGACACAAATTTACAATATATTATGGGTATTTTGTAAATACATTTCAAAAGAAATTTACCTAGTTCTATGTGTGTTTTGTATATCTATTTTCATACAAACTCAAATTATTTCTATGTATTTTTGTATATATTTTAATACAAATTTTAGTTATGTTATGTGTATTTTGTAAATTTATTTTCATTCAAATATATATTATTTTATTGGTGATTTGTTGATTTATATTGATACGAATTTACATTATTTTATATGTACTTTGTATATATATTTTTATACGCTTTTACATTATTCAATATTTATTTTGAATATATATTTTTATACAAATTCATGGTATTTTATGTGTATTTGTATATATATTTTTATATAAATTTACATTATTTTATGTGTATTTTGTACAGATATTTTTTTAACAAATCTACCTTATTTTATGTTTATTTTGTATGTGTATTTTGTATATTTATATTTATCCAAATACACATTCTTTTATTGGTATTTTGTTTATTTATTTTAATTCGAATTTGCATTATTTTATGTGTATTTTGTATACATTTTTTTATACGTATTTACTTAATTTTATGTGTATTTTGAAAATATATTTTTATAGAAATCTACGTTTTTTTATTTGTATTCTATATATATTCTGAAACAAATTTACATTGTTTTATATGTAATTTTGCATATCTCTTTCAATACAAATTTACCTTATTGTATGTGCATTTTGTATATTTATTTCAATGCAAATTTAAATATTTTATGTGTATTTTGGTATATATATTTTTATAAGATTACGAAAATTTAGATTAAAATATACAAAAAAACAAAAAAATAAATTTCAATTTGTATGAGAATAGATATACAAAATACACATATAATTAGTTAAATCTGTATTTAAATACATGTACAAAATACACATAAAATAATGTAAATTTGTATGAAATGAAAACAAATTGACATAAAATTCGCGTCAAAATAAATAAACAAAATATCAATAAAAGAATGTGTATTTGTATGAAAACAGATATACTAAATACACATAAAATAACCTAAATTTGTATCAAACTATATATAAAAATACACAAAAATATTTTAAATTTGTATGAAAATAAATATACAAAATACACATAAAATTAGGTAAATTTGTATTGAAATACATACACAAAATACACATAAAATAATGTAAATTTGAATGAAAATACATAAACAAATACACTTAAAATAACGTAAATTTGTATAAAAAAAAAATGTACAAAACACAAATAGAATAATGTAAAATCGTATCAAAATAAATACACAGAATATTAATAAAATAATGTAAATTTGTATGAAAATAAAGAAGCAAAATACCCATAAAATAACGCATTTTTTTTTTATTTATAAAAATATATATACGAAAATACACATAAAAAAATTTAATTTGTATTAAAATAAATATACAAAAAACACATACAATAAGATAAATTTGTATTGAAATAGATATGCAAAATACATATAAAACAATGTAAATTTGTTTCAAAATATACATACGAATACACATAAAATAACGTAGATTTCTATAAAAATATATATACAAAATACACATAAATTGAAGAAAATACGCATAAAAAAATGTATACAATATACACATAAAATAATGTAAATTCGTATCAAAATAAATAAACAAAATACCAATAAAAGAATGTGTATTTGTATAAATATAAATATACAAAATACACTTAAAGTAACGTAAATTTATATAAAACTATATACAAAAATACACAGAAGTAATTAAATTTGTATGTAAATACATACAAAATACACACAAAATAAGCTAAATTTGAATTGAAATATATATACAAAATACATGAAATAAAGTAAATTTGTATCAAAATATTTATACAAATACACATATAATAACGTAAATTTGTATGAAAATATATAAACAAAATACACATTAAATAATGTAAATACGTATAAAAAAATATGTACAAAATACACATATAATCATGTAATTCGTATCAAAATAAATAAACAAAATACTAATAAAATAATATAAATTTGTATGAGTAAACGTGTATGTTGTATATTTTTTCAATACAAATTTACCTTATTATATACGCATTTTGTATATTAATTTTAATACAAATTTAATTATTCGATGTGTATTTTTGTATATGTATTTTTATAAACATATGCTTTATTTTTTGCGTATTTTGCATCTTTATTTTCATACAAAATTACATTATTTTATTGATATTCTGCTCATTCATTTTGATACGAATTGACATTATTCTATGTGTATTTTGTATATATTTTTCATACAAATTTACGTTATTTTATGTGTATTTGTTTATATATTTTGACACAAATTTACAATATATTATGGGTATTTTGTAAATACATTTCAAAAGAAATTTACCTAGTTCTATGTGTGTTTTGTATATCTATTTTCATACAAACTCAAATTATTTCTATGTATTTTTGTATATATTTTAATACAAATTTTAGTTATGTTATATGTATTTTGTAAATTTATTTTCATTCAAATATATATTATTTTATTGGTGTTTTGTTGATTTATATTGATACGAATTTACATTATTTTATATGTACCTTGTATATATATTTTTATACGCTTTTACATTATCTAATATTTATTTTGAATATATATTTTTATACAAATTCATGGTATTTTATGTGTATTTGTATATATATTTTTATATAAATTTACATTATTTTATGTGTATTTTGTACATATATTTTATTACAAATCTACCTTATTTTATGTTTATTTTGTATGTGTATTTTGTATATTTATATTTATCCAAATACACATTCTTTTATTGGTATTTTGTTTATTTATTTGAATTCGAATTTACATTATTTTATGTGTATTTTTTATACAGTTTTTTATACGTATTTACTTAATTTTATGTGTATTTTGTATATATATTTTTATAGAAATCTACGTTTTTTTATTTGTATTCGTATATATATTTTGAAACAAATTTACATTATTTTATATGTATTTTTGCATATCTCTTTCAATACAAATTTACCTTATTGTATGTGCATTTTGTATATTTATTTCAATGCAAATTTAAATATTTTATGTGTATTTTGGTATATATATTTTTATAAGATTACGAAAATTTGAATAAAAATATACAAAAAAACAAAATAATAGATTTCAATTTGTATGAAAATAGATATACAAAATACACATATAATTAGTTAAGTTTGTATTTAAATACATGTACAAAATACACAAAAAATAATGTAAATTTGTATGAAATGAAAACAAATTCACATAAAATAACGTACATTTGTATAAAATAGATATACAAAATAATTTTTATGAGTATTTTGTATATCTATTTTCATACAAATACACATTCTTTTATTGATATTTTGTTTATTTATTTTGACGAGAGTTTAAATTATTTAATGTGTATTTTGTGTAAATTTTTTTATACGTATTTACATCATTTCATGTGTATTTTGTATATATATTTCTATAGAAATCTACGTAATATTATGTATATTCGTATATAGATTTTTAAACAAATTTACACTTTTATGTGTATTTTGCATATTTTTTCAATACAAATTTATTTTATTGTATATGCATTTTGTATATTTATTTCAATACAAATTTAAATATTTTATGTGTATTTTGGTATATATATTTTTATAAGAAATGCGCTATTTTATGTGAGTTTTGCATCTTTATTTTCATACAAATTTACATTATTTTATTAATATTTGGTGTATTTATTTTGATACGATTTTACATTATTCTATTTGGTTTTTGTATATACTTTTTTTATACATATTTACATTATTTTATGTGTATCTTGCATATATATTTTATACAAATTTATTATCTATTATCTATTTTCATACAAATACACATTCTTTTCATGATATTTTGTTTATTTATTTTGACACGAATTTACATTATTTGATATGTATTTTGTATATATATTTTATACGTATTTACATAATTTCATATGTATTTTGTATATATATCTCTATAGAAATCTACTTTATTATATGTATATTCGTAAATATATTTTGAAACAAATTTACATTGTTTTATATATATTTTTGAATATCTCTTTTAATACAAATTTACCTTACTGTATATGCATTTTGTATATTTATTTCAATACACATTTAAAAATTTTATGTGTATTTTGGTATATATATTTTTATAAAAAATGCGATAATTTTTGGGAATTTTGCATCTTTATTTTCATACAAATTTACATTATTTTATTGATATTCTGAGTATTTATTTTGATACGATTTTACATTATTCTATTTGTTTTTTGTATATATTCTTTTATACGCATTTACATTATTTAATGTGTATCTTGCATATTTATTTTATACAAATTTACGTTATTTTAAGTGTATTTGTTTATATATTTTCATTCAAATTTACATCTATTTTAATTCGAAATTACATTATTTTATGTCTATTTTGTATACATTTTTTTATACTTATTTACTTAGTTTTATGTGTATTTTGTATATATACTTTTATAGAAATCTACGTTTTTTTATTTGTATTCGTATATATATTTTGAAACAAATTTACATTGTTTTATATGTATTTTTGCATATATCTTTCAATACAAATTTACCTTATTGTATGTGCATTTTGTATATTTATTTCAATGCAAATTTAAATATTTTATGTGTATTTTGGTATTTATATTTTTATAAGAAATGCGCTATTTTATGGGAATTTTGCATCTTTATTTTCATACAAATTTACATTATTTTATTAATATTCGGTGTATTTATTTTGATACGATGTTACATTATTCTATTTGTTTTTTGTCTATACTTTTTTATACATATTTACATTATTTAATGTGTATCTTGCATATATATTTATACAAATTTATTATCTATTATCTATTTTCATACAAATACACATTCTTTTCATGATATTTTGTTGATTTATTTTGACACGAAATTACATTATTTGATATGTATTTTGTATATATATTTTTATACGTATTTACGTGTATTTTGTATATATATTTTTATACAAATCTGCGTAATTTTATGTGTATTCGTATATATATTTTGAAACAAATTTACATTGTTTTATATGTATTTTGCATATCTATTTCAATACAGATTTACCTTATTGTATGTGTATTTTGTATATTTATTTTAATACAAATGAATTTTTTCATGTGTATTTTGGTATCTATATTTTTATAAAAAATGCGTTATTTAATGGGTATTTTGCATCTTTATTTTCATACAAATTTACATTGTTTTATTAATATTCTGTGTATTTATTTTGATAAGATTTTACATTATTCTATTTGTGTTTAAATGTATTTAAATACAAATTTAACTAATTATATGTGTATTTTGTATATCTATTTTCATACAAATTGAAATTTTTTTTTTTGTTTTTGTATATATTTTTATTCAAATTTTCGTAATTTTATGTGTATTTTGTATATTTATTTTCCTACAAATATACGTTCTTTTATCGGAGTTTTGTTTATTTATTTTGATACGAATTTTCATTTTTTAGGTGTATTTGATATATATAGTTTTATACTTATTTACATAATTTTATATGTATTTTGAATATATATTTTCATAGAAATTTATTCTATATGTATATACAAAAAAACACAAAAATAATTTAAATTTGTATGAAAATATATATACAAAATACACATAAAATTAGGTAAATTTGTATTGAAATACATATACTAAATACACTTAAAATAATGTAAATTTGAATGAAAATATATAAACAAATACACTTAAAATAACGTTAATTTGTATAAAATATATATAAAAAATACACATTAAATAATGAAAATATGTATAAAAAAATATATACAAAACATAAATAGTATAATATAAAATCGTATGAAAATATATACACAGAATATTAATAAAATAATGTACATTTGTATGAAAACTAAGGAGCAAAATACCTATAAAATAACGCATTTTTTATAAAGTTATATATACCAAAATACACATAAAATATTTGAATTTGTATTAAAAAAAATATACAAAATGCACATACAATAAGGTAAATTTGTATTGAAATAGATATGCAAAAAACATATAAAACAACGTAAATTTGTTTCAAAATATATATACGAATACACATAAAATAACGTAGATTTCTATAAATATATATATACAAAATACAAATAAAATTAAGTAAATACGAATCAAAAATGTATACAAAATACACATAAAATAATGTAAATTCGTATATATATAAATAAACAAAATACCAATAAGAGAAAGTGTATTTGTATAAATATAAATATACAAAATGCACATAAAATAACGTAAATTTGTATAAAACTATATACAAAAATACACAGAAGTAATTAAATTTGTATGAAAATAGATATACAAAATACACACAAAATAAGCTAAATTTGAATTTTTTGTATATATATTTGATACAAATTTACGTTATTTTAAGTCTATATGTTTATATATTTTCATTCAAATTTACATTATTTTATGTGTATTTTGTATATGTATTTCAATACAAATTTACCTATTTTTATATGTTTTTTGTATATTTATTTTCATACATGTTTAAATTATTTTTGAGTATTTTTGTATATAGTTTTATGCAAATTTAGGTTATTTTATGTGTATTTTGTATATCAATTTTCATACAAATACACATTCTGTTCATGATATTTTGTTTATTTATTTTGACACGAATTAACATTATTTAATGAGTATTTTGTATATATATTTTTATACGTATTTACATTATTTCAAGTGTATTTTGTATATATATTTCTATAGAAATCTGCGTTATTTTATGTGTATTCGTATATATATATTTTGAAACAAATTTACATTGTTTTATGTGTATTTTGCATATTTTTTCAATACAAATTTACCTTATTGTATGTGCATTTTGTATATTAATTTTAATACAAATTTGATTAATCTATGTGTATTTTTGTATATATATAATATATAAATATTTTTATACTCATTTACATTATCTAATGTGTGTTTTGTATATATATTTTTATGCAAATTTATTTTTGTACATATATTTTTATAGAAATTTGCGTTATTTTATGTATATAGTTTTATATAAATTTACGTTATTTTATGTGCATTTTGTATATTTATATTTATACAAATACACATTCTTTTATTGCTATATTGTTTATTTATATTTATACGAATTTACATTATTTTATGTGTATTTTGTATACATTTTTTTATACGTATTTACTTAATTTTATGTGTATTTTGTATATGTATTTTTATAGAAATCTACGTTATTTTATGTGTATTCGCATACATTTTTTGAAACAAATTTACATTATTTTATATGTATTTTGCATATCTATTTCAATACAAATTTACCTTATTGTATGTGCATTTTGTATATTTATTTTGATACAAATTCAAATATTTTATATGTATTTTGGTACCAATAATTTTATAGGTATTTTGCATCTTAATTTTCATACAAATTTACATTATTTTATAAATATTCTGTGTATATATTTTGATACGATTTTACATTATTCTATTTGTGTTTTGTATATATTTTTTTATACATATTTACATTATTTAATGTGTATTTTGTATATATCTCATACAAATTTACGTTATTATATGTGTATTTGTTTATATATTTTCTTTCAAATCTAAATTATTTTTGTGTATCTTTGTATATAGTTTTATTCAAATTTAGGTTATTTTATGTACGCATTTACATTATTTAATGTGTGTTTTGTATATATATTTTTATCCAAAGTTAATTTATTTTACGTTCATTTTTGGACATATATTTTTTTAGAAATTAGCGTTATTTTATATGTATTTGTATATGTTTTCTCATACAAATTTACATTATTTTATTGCTATTTTGTTTATTTAGTTTCATACGAATTACATGATTATATGAGTATTTTGTACATATTTTTTATACGTATTTACATTACTTAATGTGTATTTTGTTAATATATTTTTAAACAAATTTACGTTATTATATGTATTTTTATAAATATTTTGATACAAATTTACATTATTTTATGTATTTTGTATATACATTTCCATTCAAATTTAGCTTATTTTATCTGTATTTTGTATATCTATTTTCATACGAATTTAATTACTTCTGTGTATTTTTGTATATAGTTTTATACAAATTTACGTTATTTTATGTGTATTTTGTATATTTATATTTATACAAATACACATTCTTTTATTGGTATTTTGTTTATATATTTTGATACGAATTTACATTATTTTATGTGTATTTTGTATACATTTTTTTATACGTATTTACTTCATTTTATGTGTATTTTGTATATATATTTTTATACAAATCTACGTTATTTTATGTGTATTCGTATATATATTTTGAAACAAATTTACATTGTTTTATATGTATTTTGCATATCTATTTCAATACAGATTTACATTATTGTATGTGTATTTTGTATATTTATTTTAATACAAATAAATTTTTTCATGTGTATTTTTATATATATATTTTAAAAAAATGCGTTATTTTATGGGTATTTTCCTTCTTTATTTTCATACAAATTTACATTATTTTATTAATATTCTGTGTATTTATTTTGATACGATTTTACATTATTCTATTTGTGTTTTGTATATATTTTTTTATACAAATTTACGTTATTTTAAGTGTGTTTGTTTATGTATTTTCATTCAAATTTACAGTATTTTATGTGTATTTGGTATATGTATTTCCATACAAATTTACCTAATTTTTATGTGTATTTTGTATATTTATTTTCATACAAATACACATTCTTTTATTGACATTTTGTTTATTTATTATGACACGAATTTTCATTATTTATTGTGTATTTTGTATATATATTTTTATACGTATTTACATCCTTTCATGTGTAGTTTGTATATTTATAAAAAATGCGTTATTTTATGCGTATTTTGGATCTATTTTCATACAAATTTACATTATTTTATTTACATTCTGTGTACTTATTTTAATACGATTTTACATTATTATATTTGTGTTTTGTATATATATTTTTTATACATATTTACATTATTTAATGAGTATTTTTTATATATATTTGATACAAATTTATGTTAATTTAAGTGTATTTGTTTATATATTTTCATTCAAATTTACATTATTTTATGTGAATTTTGTATATGTATTTCTTTACAAATTTACCCAATTATATGTGGATTTTGTATATTTATTTTCATACAAATTTAACTTATTTTTGTGTATTTTTATATATAGTTTTATACAAATTTACGTTATTTTATGTGAATTTTGTATATGTATTTGCATACAAATACACATTCTTTTATTGATATTTTAATTATTTATTTTGACACGAATTTACATTATTTAATGTGTATTTTGTATATATATTTTTATACGTATTTACAACATTTCATGTGTATTTTGTATATATATTTCTATAGAAATCTACGTTATTTTATGTGTATTCGTATATATATTTTGAAACTAATCTACATTATTTTATGTGTATTTTTTATATATATTTCATTATAAATTTGCCTTATTTTAAGTTTATTTTTATATCTATTTTCATTCAAATTCAAATCATTTTATGTGTATATATTTATTTGTATTTACGTTATTTTGTGTATTTGCTTTATATATTTTCATTCAAAATTACATTATTTTATCGGTATTTTGTTCATTTATCTCGATACGAATTTAGATTATTTCATGTGTATTTTCTATGCATATACATATAGAGTAAATTTCTGTGAAAATATATATTCAAAATACATATAAAATTATGTAAATAAGTATAAAAATATATATATATCAAATACACCTAAAAAAAATGAAAATTCGTATCAAAATAAATAAATAAAATTCCGATAAAAGAACGTATATTTGTAGGAATATAATATACAATATACACATAAAATTACGAAAATTTGAATAAAAATATATACAAAAATACACAAAATTAATTTCAATATGTATGAAAATAGATATACAAAATACACATATAATTAGTTAAATTTGTATTTAAATACATGTAAAAATTCACATAAAATAATGTAAATTTGTATGAAATGAAAACAAATTCACATAAAATAACGTACATTGGTATAAAATAGATATACAAAATTTACATAGAATAATGTAAAATCGTATCAAAATAAATACACAGAATATCAATAAAATAATGTAGTTTTGTATGAAAATAAAGATGCAAAATACCCATAAAATAAAGCATATTTTTAAAAAAATACATATACAAAAATGAGTATAAAAAATATATATATTATACATATACAAAAATACACATAGATTAATCAAATTTGTATTAAAATTAATATACAAAATGCACATACAATAAGGTAAATTTGTATTGAAAAAATATGTAAAATACACATAAAACAATGTAAATTTGTTTCAAAATATATATACGAATACACATAAAATAACGCAGATTTCTATAGAAATATATATTCAAAATACACTTGAAATAATGTAAATACGTATAAAAATATATATACAAAATACTCATTAAATAATGTTAATTCGTGTCAAAATAAATAAACAAAATATCATGAAAAGAATGTGTATTTGTATGAAAATTGATATACAAAATACACATAAAACAACCTAAATTTGTATAAAACTATATTCAAAAATACACAAAAATATTTTAAACATGTATGAAAATAAATATACAAAAAACATATCAAAATAAGTAAATTTGTATTGAAATACATATACAAATTACACATAAAATAATGTAAATTTGAATGAAAATATATAAACATATAGACTTAAAATAACGTAAATTTGTATCAAATATATATACAAAAAATTCAAATTTAGCTTATTTTGTGTGTATTTTGTATATCTATTTTCATACAAATTTAATTACTTCTGTGTATTTTTGTATATAGTTTTATACAAATTTACGTTATTTTATGTGCATTTTGTATATTTATATTTATACAAATACACTTTCTCTTATTGGTGTTTTGTTTATTTATATTTATACGAATTTACATTATTTTATGTGTATTTTGTATACATTTTTTATTCGTATTCACTTAATTTTATTTATATTTTGTATATATATATTTATAGAAATCTACGTTATTTTATGTGTATTCGAATATATATTTTGAAACAAATTTACATTGTTTTATATGTTTTTTGCATATCTATTTCAATACAAATTTACCTTATTGTATGTGCATTTTGTATATTTTTTTTAATACAAATTCAAATATTTTATGTGTATTTTGGTATATATAATTTTATAAAAAATGCGTTATTTTATAGGTATTTTGCTCCTTAGTTTTCATACAAATGTACATTATTTTATTAATATTCTGTGTATATATTTTCATACGATTTTATATTATACTATTTGTGTTTTATATATATTATTTTATACATATTTGCATTATTTAATGTGTATTTTTTATATATATTTTATACAAATTAACGTTATTTTAAGTGTATTTGTTTATATAATTTCATTCAAATTTACATTATTTTAAGTGTATTTTGTATATGTATTTCAATATAAATTTACCTAATTTTATGTGTATTTTGTATATTTATTTTTATACAAATTTAAATTATTTTTGTGTTTTTTTGTATATACATATAGAGTAAATTTCTATGAAAATATATATTCAAAATACATATAAAATTATGTAAATAAGTATAAAACTATATATATCAAATACACCTAAAAAATGAAAATTCGTATCAAAATAAATAAACAAAACTCCGATAAAAGAACGTATATTTGTAGGAAAATAAATATACAAAATACACATAAAATAACGAAAATTTGAATAAAAATATATACAAAAAAACAAAAAAATAAATTTCAATACAAATTACACATATAATTAGTTAAATTTGTATTTAAATACATTTAAACACAAATAGAATAATACAAAAATACACATAGAATAGCTAAATTTGTATTAAAATTAATATACAAAATGCACGTACAATAAGGTAAATTTGTATTGAAAAAATATGCAAAATGCACATAAAACAATGTATATTTGTTTCAAAATATTTTATGTGTATTTTGTATATCTATTTTCATAATACACATAATACATAATACACATAAAATAACGTATATTTCTATAGAAATATATATACAAAATACACATGAAATGACGTAAATACGTATAAAAATATATATACACAATTCACATTAAATAATGTAAATTCGCATCAAAATAAATAAACAAAATATCAATAAAATAATGTGTATTTCTATGAAAATAGATATACAAAATACACATAAAATATTGTAAATTTGTATAAAACTCCATACAAAATTACACAAAAAATAATTTAAATTTGTATAAAATATATATACAAAATACACATGAAATTAGGTAAATTTTTATTGAAATACATATACAAAATACACATAAAATAATGTAAATTTAAAAAAATATATATAAACAAATACACTTAAAATAACGAAAATTTGTATGAAATATATATAGAAAATACACATTAAATAATGTAAATATGTATAAAAAAATATATACAAAACACAAATAGAATAATGTAAAATAGTTTCAAAATAAATACACAGAATATTAATAAAATAATGTAAATTTGTACGAAAATAAAGATGCAAAATACCCATAAAACAACGCATTTTTTATGAAAATATATATACCAAAATGCACATAAAATATTTAAATTTGTATTACAATAAATATACAAAATGCACATACATTAAGGTAAATTTGTATTGAAATAGATATGCAAAATACATATAAAACAATGTAAATTTGTTTCAAAGAATACATACGAATACACATAAAATAACGTAGATTTCTATAAAATATATATACAAAATACACATAAAATGAAGTAAATACGTATAAGAATATGTATACAAAATACACATAAAATAATGTAATTTCGTATCAAAATAAATAAACTAAATGTCAATAAAAGAATGTTTACTTTATAAATATAAATATACAAAATACACATAAATTAACGTAAAATTGTATAAATCTATATACATAAATAAACAAAAATAATTAAATTTGTATGAAAATAGATATACAAAAGACACATAAAATAAGCTAAATTTGAATTGAAATAAATATAGAAAATACATAAAATAATGTAAATTTGTATCAAAATATATATTTAAATATACATATAATAACGTAGATTTGTATAAAAATATATAAACAAAATACACATTAAATAATGTAAATACGTATAAAAGATATGTACGTAATGTAAAAATTTATAAAATTAAAGATGCAAAATACCCATAAAATATCTCATATTTAAAAAAATATATATACAAAATTACACTTAAAATAATTAAATTTGTATTAAAATAAATATACAAAATCCACATACAATATGTTAGATTTTTATTGAAATAGATATGCAAAAGACACATAAAATAATGAAATTTTTTATCAAAATATATACGAATACACACAATAAAATTACGTAAATTTTTATGAAAATATATATACAAAATACACATAAAATAATGTAAATACATAGAAAAATATATATACAAAATACACATAAAATCATGTAAATTAGTATCAAAATAAATACACAAAATTTCCTCTAAAAGATTGTATATGTGTAGGAAAATATATATACAAAATACAAATAAAAAACAAAATTTGTATAAAAATAATACAAAAATGCACAAAAATAATTTAAATTTGTTTGAAAATAGATATGCAAAATACAATTGAAATTAGGCAAATTTTTATTGAAATACATATACAAAATACACATAAAATAATGTTAATTTGTATGAAAATATATAAACAAATACACATAAGATAACGTAAATTTCCATAAAATATATGTACAAAATATACATTAAATAATGTAAATATGTCTAAATATATATATACAAAATACAGAGAATAACGTAAAATCGTATCAAAATAAATAAACAGACAATTAATAAAATAATGTAAATTTATATGAAAATAAAGATGGAAAATACCCATTTAATAACGCATATTTGTTTCAAAATATATATAAAAAAATACACATAAAATAATTAAATTTGCATCAAAATAAATATACAAAAGGCACATACAATAAAGAAAATTTGTATTGAAATAGATATGCGAAATACACATAAATAACGTAAATTTGTATCAAAATATATATACGAGTACACATAAAATAGAGTAAATTTCTATGAAAATATATATTCAAAATACATATAAAATTATGTAAATAAGTATAAAAATATATATATCAAATACACCTAAAATAATGAAAATTCTTATCAAAATAAATAAACAAAATTCCGATAAAAGAATGTATATTTGTAGGAAAATAAATATACAAAATTCACATAAAGTTACGAAAATTTGAATAAAAATATAAACTAAAATACACAAAATTAATTTCAATTTGTATGAAAATAGATATACATAATACACATATAATTAGTTAAATTTGTATTTAAATACATGTACAAAATACACATAAAATAATGTAAATTTGTATGAAATGAAAACAAATTCACATAAAATAACGTTCATTTGTATGAAATATATATACAAAATATACATAGAATAATGTAAAATCATATCAAATAAATACACAGAATATCAATAAAATAATGTAAATTTGTATGAAAATAAAGATGCAAAATACCCATAAAATATAGCATTTTTTTTTTGAAAATACATATACAAAAATACACATAGAATAATTAAATTTGTATTAAAATTAATATATAAAATGCACGTACAATAAAGTAAATTTATATTGAAAAAATATGCAAAATGCACATAAAACAATGTATATATGTTTCAAAATATATATATGAATACACATAAAATAACATATATTTCTATAGAAATATATATACAAAATACACATGAAATGACGTAAATACGTATAAAACTATATATACACAATACACATTAAATAATGTGAATTCGCGTCAAAATAAATAAACAAAATATCAAAAAAAAAATTGTATTTGTATGAAAATAGATATACAAAATACACATAATATATTTTAAATTTATATAAAACTCTTTTTATAAAAATATATATACCAAGATAATAAAATATTTAAATTTGTATTTTAATAAATATACAAAATGCAAATACAATAAAGTAGATTTATATTGAAATAGATATGCTAAATACATATAAAACAATGTAAATTTGCTTCAAAATATATATACTAATACACATAAAATAACGTAGATTACTATAAAAATATATATTCAAAATACACATTAAATGAAGTAAATACGTATAAGAAAATGCATACAAAGTACACATAAAATAATTAAATTTGTATTAAAATAAATATACAAAATACACATACAATAAGGTAAATCTATATTGAAATAGATATGCAAAATAAACATAAAATAATGTAAATTTGAATCAAAACATATACGAATAAACATAATAAAATAACGTAAATTTTTATGAAAATATATATAAAAAATACACATAATATAATGTAAATACGTAGAAAAATATATATACAAAATACACATAAAATTATGTAAATTCTTATGAAAATAAATGAACAAAACTCCACTAAAAGAATGTATATTTGTTGGAAAATATAAATAAAAAATACAAATAAAATAATTAAAATTTGTATAAAAATATATAAAAAATACATAAATAAAATTTTAATTTATTTGAAAATAGATATGCAAAATACACATAAAATTAGGCAAATCTGTATTGAAATACAAATACAAATTACACATAAAATATTGTAAATCTGTATGAAAATATATAAACAAATACACATAAAAAAGCGTAAATTTATATAAAATATATATGCAAAATATACATTAAATAATGTAAATGTGTAGAAAAATATATATACAAAATACACATAGAGTAATGTAAATAAACCCAATTTCAATAAAATAAAGTAAATTTGTATGCAAATAAAGATGCAAAATACCCAAATAATAACGCATATTTTTACAAAAATACACATAAAATAATTAAATTTGTATTAAAATAAATATACAAAATACACATACAATATGGTATATTTGTATTGAAATAGATATGCAAAATAAACATAAATAATGTAAATTTGTATCAAAATATATATACGAATACCCATAAAATAGAGTAAATTTCTATGAAAATATCTATTCAAAACACAAATAAAATGATATAAATAAGTATAAAAATATATATATCAAATACACCTAAAATAATGTAAATTCGAATAAAAATAAATAAACAAAACTACGATAAAAGAACGTATATATGTAGGAGAAAAAAATATACAAAATATATTTGTATAAAAATATATACAAAAATACACAAAATTAATTTCAATTTGTATGAAAATAGATATACAAAATACTCATATAATTAAATAAATTTGTATTTAAATACATGTACAAAATATACATAAAATTAGGTAGATTTGTATTGAAATACATATACAAAATACACATCAAATAATATTTAAATTTGAATGAAAATATATAAAAAATACACCTAAAATTACGTAAGTTTGTATAAAATATATATAAAAAATACACATTAAATTATGTAAATATGTATAAAAAAATATATATAAAAACACAAATAGAATAATGTAAAATAGTATCAAAATAAATTCACAGAATCTTAATAAAATAATGTAAATTTGTATGTAAATTAAGATGCAAAACACCCATATTGAAACGCATTTTTTTATAAAAATAGATATAGCAAAATACACATAAAATATTTGAATTTGTATTAAAATAAATATACAAAATGAACATACAATAAGGTAAATTTGTATTGAAATAGATATGCAAAATACATATAAAACAATGTAAATTTGTTTCAAAATATATATACGAATACACACAAAATAACGCAGATTTCTATAAAAATATATACAAAATACACATAAAAAGAAGTAAATACGTATAAACAAATGTATACAAAATACATTTAAAATAATGTAAATTCGTATCAAAATAAATAAACAAAATACCAATAAAAGAATGTGTATTTGTATAAATATAAATATACAAAATACACATAAAATAACCTAAATTTGTATTAAACTATATACAAAAATACACAGAAGTAATTAAATTTGTATGAAAATATATATACAAAATAAAAATAAAATAAGCTATATTTGAATTGAAATGTATATACAAAATACATAAAATAATGTAAATTTGTATCAAAATATTTACACAAATACACATTTGATAACGTTAATTTGTTTAAAAATATACAAAATACACATTAAATAATGTAAACACGTATAAAAAACATGTACAAAATACACATATAATCATGTAATTCGTATCAAAATAGATAAACAAAATAGCAATAAAATAATAATAATAATAATAAATGGTCTATTCATTTGTAGGAAGCCATTAAATAATGTAAACTCGCGTCAAAATAAATAAACAAAATATCAATAAAAAAATGTGTATTTGTATGAAACTAGATATAGAAAATACATATAAAATAACCTAAATTTGTATAAAAGTATATACAAAAAAACACAAAAATAATTTAAATTTGTATGAAAATAAATATACAAAATACACATAAAATTAGGTAAATTTTTATTGAAATACATATACAAAATACATTTAAAATAATGTAAATTTGAATGAAATTATATAAAGAAATACACTTAAAATAACGTAAATTTGTATAAAATATATATATAAAATACACATTAAATAATGAAAATATGTATAAAAAAATATATACAAAACACAAATAGTATAATATAAAATCGTATCAAAATATATACACAGAATATTAATAAAATAAAGTAAATTTGTATGAAAACTATGATGCAA
This sequence comes from Eriocheir sinensis, assembly GCF_024679095.1. Lineage (NCBI taxonomy): Eukaryota > Metazoa > Arthropoda > Malacostraca > Decapoda > Varunidae > Eriocheir > Eriocheir sinensis. The sequence goes on along the minus strand of NW_026111743.1, from coordinate 952,935 downwards.
AATACCTATAAAATAACGCATTTTTTTAAAAATTATATATACCAAAATACACATAAAATTTTTGAATTTGTATTAAAATAAATATACAAAATGCACATACAATAAGGTAAATTTGTATTGAAATAAATATGCAAAATACATATAAAACAATGTAAATTTGTTTCAAAATATATATACGAATACACATATAATAACGTAGATTTCTATAAAAATATATATACTAAATACATATAAAATTAAGTAAATACGAATAGAAAAAGTACAAAAAATACACATAAAATAATGTAAATTCGTATAAATATAAATAAACAAAATACCAATAAAAGAATGTGTATTTGTATAAATATAAATATACAAAATGCACATAAAACAACGTAAATTTGTATAAAACTATATACAAAAATACACAGAAGTAATTAAATTTGTATGAAAATAGATATACAAAATACACACAAAATAAGCTAAATTTGAATAGAAATATATATACAAAATACATAAAATAAAGTAAATTTTTTCAAAATATTTTTAAGAAATACACATATAATAACTTAAATTTGTATAAAAATATGTAACCAAATACACATTAAGTAATGTAAATACGTATACAAAAAATATGTACAAAATACACAAATAATCATGTCATTCGTATCAAAATCAATAAACAAAAAACTAATTAAATAATGTCAATTTGTATGAGAAAACATATACAAAATACACATAAAATAACGCAAATTTCTATAAAAAATATATGTACAAAAATGCACATAAAATTAATTTGCATAAAAAATATATATACAAAATACAAATTAGATAATGTAAATGAGTATAAAAATATGTATACAAAATACCTATGAAATAATCTAAACTCGTAACGAGTTAAATTAAGAAAATAACAATAAATTAATGTAATTTTGGATGAAAATATATATAGAAAACACACATAAAATAACCTAAATACAAATACAAATAAACACATTAAATAATTTAAAATTGAATGAAATAAATATACAAAATAAACATAAAATAAGGTAAATTTGTAATAAAATATATGTAAAAATACACACAAAATAATATCAATTTGTATGAAAATATATATAAATAATACACATAAAATAACATGAATTTGTATAAAATTTGTTTCAAAATATATACGAATACACACAATAAAATAACGTAAATTTTTATGAAAATGTATATATAAAATACACATAAAATATTTTAAATACGTAGAAAAATATATATACAAAATACACATAAAATAATGTAAACTCGTAAAATTCCAATAAAAGAATGTATATTTGTAGGAAAATATATATACAAAAAACAAATAAAATAACTAAAATTTCTATAAAAATATATACAAAAATACACAAAAATAATTTAAATTTGTTTGAAAATAGATATGCAAAATACACATAAAGTTAGGCATATTTGTATTGAAATACATATACAAAACTCACATAAAATAATGTAAATTTGTATAATAACATATATATAAATACACATAAAATAACGTAAATTTGGATAAAATATATATATACAAAATATACATTAAATATTTTAAATATGTATAAAAATATATTATATTATATATATTTTTATTGACATTTGCGTTATTTATGTGTATTTTGTATATGTTTTCTCATAGAAATTTACATTATTTTATTGGTATTTTGTCTATTTATTTTGATACGAATTACATGATTGTTTGTGTATTTTGTACATTTTTTTATACGTATTTACATTATTTAATGTGTATTTTGTTTATATATTTTTTTACAAGTTTACGTTATTATACGTGTATTTATATAAGTATTTTGATAAAAATTTACATTATTTTATGTATTTTGTATATATATTTCAATTCAAATTTAGCTTATTTTATGTGTATTTTGTATATCTATTTTAATACAAATTTAATTACTTTTATGTATTTTTGTACATAGTTTTATATAAATTTACGTTATTTTAGGTGTATTTTGTATATTTATATTTATACAAACACACATTCTTTTATTAGTATTTTGTTTATTTATTTTGATACGAGTTTACATTATTTTATGTGTATTTTGTATACATTTTTTTATACGTATTTAATTAATTATATGTGTATTTTGTATATATATTTTTATAGAAATCTACGTTATTTTAGGTGTATTCCTTTATATATTTTGAAACAAATTTACATTGTTTTATATGTATTTTGCGTATCTATTTCAATACTAATTTACTTTATTGTATGTGCATTTTGTATACTTATTTTAATACAAAATCAGATATTTTATGTGTTTTCGTATATATATTTTTATAAAAAATGCGTTATTTTATGGGTATTTTGCATCTTAATTTTCATACAAATTTACATTATTATATTAATATTTACATTATTCTATTTGTGTTTTGTAAATATGTATAAAAAATATATATACAAAACACAAATAGAGTAATGTAAAATCGTATCATAATAAATACATAGAATGTAAATAAAATAATGTAAGTTTGTATGAAAATAAAGATGCAAAATACCCATAAAATAACGCATTTTTTATGAATATACAAAATACACATGAAAGGATGTAAATACGTATAAATATATATATATATATATATATATATATATATATATATATATATATATATATATATATATATATATATATATATATATATATATATATATATATATATATATATATATATATATATATATATATATATATATATATATTTATATATATATATATATATATATATATATATATTTATATATATATATATATATATATATATACAAAATACACATTAAATAATGTAAATTCGTGTCAAAATAAATAAACAAAATATCAATCAAAGAATGTGTATTTGTATGAAAATATATATACAAAATACACATAAGATAACATAAATTTGTATAAAACTATATACAAAAATACACAAGAATAATTTAAATTTGTATGAAAATAAATATACAAAATACACATAAAATTAGGTTTATTTGTATTGAAATACATATACAAAATACACATAAAATAACGTAAATTTGAATGAAAATACATAAACAAATACACCTAAAATAACGTAAATTTGAATAAAAAAATATATACAAAACACAAATAGAATAATGTAAAATCGTATCAAAATAAATACACAGAATATTAATAAAATCATGTAAATTTGTATGAAAATAAAGATGCAAATACCCATAAAATAACGCATTTTTTTATAGAAATATATTTATACAAAAATACACATAAAAAATTAATTTGTATTAAAATAAATATACAAAATACACATACAATAAGGTAAATCTGTATTGAAATAGACATGCAAAATACACATCAATAATGTAAATTTGTATCAAAATATATATACGAATACTCATAAAATAGAGTAAATTTCTATGAAAATAAAATAATGTAAGTTTGTATGAAAATAAAGATGCAAAATTCCCATAAAATAGCGCATTTCTTATAAAAATATATATACCAAAATACACATAAAATATTTAAATTTGTATTGAAAAAAATATACAAAATGCACATACAATAAGATAAATTTATATTGAATTTTCATTTTTTAGGTGTAATTGATATATATATATTTTTATACTTATTTACATAATTTTATATGTATTTTCAATATATATTTTCATAGAAATTTACAGTATATGTATATGTATAGAAAATACACATGAAATAATCTAAATTCGTATCGAAAAAAATGAACAAAATACCGATAAAATAATGTAATTTTGAATGAAAATATATATAGAAAATACACATAAAAGAACGTATATACAAATAAATATATACACATAAAATAATTTGAATTTGAATGAAAATAGATATAAAAATAAACATAAAATAAGGCAAATTTGTAATGAAATATACATACAAAATACACATAAAATAATGAAGATTTGTTTCAAAATATATATATACGAATACACTTAAAATAACGTAGATTTCTATAGAAATATATATACAAAATACACATGAAATGATGTAAATACGTATAAAAATATATATACAAAATACACATTAAATAATGTAAATTCGTGACAAAAAAAATAAGGAAAATATCAATAAGAGAATGTGTATTTGTATGAAAATACATGTATAAAAAACACATAAAATAACGTAAATTTGTATAAAACTATATATAAAAATACACAAAAATAAATTAAATTTGTATGTAAATAAATAAACAAAATACACATAAAATTACGTAAATTTGTATTGAAATACATATACAAAATACACATAAAATAATGTAAATTTGAATGAAAATATATAAACAAATACACTTAAATTAACGTAAATTTCTATCAAATATATATACAAAATACTCATTAAATAATGTAAATATGTATAAAAAATATATATACAAAACACATATAGAATAATGTAAAATCGTATAAAAAAAATACACAGAATGTTAGTAAAATAATGTAAATTTGTATGAAAAATAAAGATGCAAAATACCCATAAAATAACGCATTTTCTTTATAAAAATACACATAAAAAAATGAATTTGTATTAAAATAAATATACAAAATACACATACAATAAGGTAAATCTGTATTGAAATAGATATGCAAAATACATATAAAACAATGTAAATTTGTTTCAAAATATATATACGAATACACATAAAATAACGTAGATTTCTATAAAAATATATAAAGAAATAAATAAATGAATAAATGAAGTAAATACGTATAAAAAAATGTATACAAATTACACATAAAATAATGTAAATTCGTATCAAAATAAATAAACAAAATACCAAAAAAAGAATGTGTATTTGTATAAATATAAATATACAAAATACACATGAAATAACGTAAATTTGTATAAAACTATATACAAAAATACACAAAAGTAATTAAATTCGTATGAAAATAGATATACAAAATACAGATAAAATAAGCTAAATTTGAATTGAAATATATATACAAATATACATGAAATAAAGTAAATTTGTATCAAAATATTTATACAAATACACATATAATAAATTTGTTTCAAAATATATATACGAATTCACATAAAATAACGTATTTTTATTTTGTATATATATTTTCATACAAATTTAATTACTTCTGTGTATTTTTGTATATAGTTTAATACAAATTTACGTTATTTATGTGTATTTTGTATATTTATATTGATACAAATACACATTCTTTTATTGGTGTTTTGTTTATTTATTTTGATACGAATTTACATTATTTTATGTGTATTTTGTATACATTTGTTTATACGTATTTACTTCTTTTTATGTGTATTTTGAATATATTTTTATAGAAATCTACGTTATTTTGTGTGTATTCGTATATATATTTTTAAACAAATTTACATTGTTTTATATGTATTTTGCATATCTATTTCAATACAAATTTACCTTATTGTATGTGCATTTTGTATATTTATTTTAATACAAATTCAAATATTTTATGTGTATTTTGGTATATATGTTTTTATAAAAAAAATGCGTTTCTTTATGGGTATTTTGCATCTTAATTTACATACAAATTTACATTATTTTATTAAGATTCTGCGTATTTATTTTGATACTGTTTTACATTATTCTATTTGTGTTTTGTATATATATTTTTTTATACATATTTACATAATTTAATGTGTATTTTTTATATATATTTTATACAAATCTACGTAATTTTGGGTGTATTTTTTATATATTTTCATTCAAATTTAAATATTATTTTATGTGTATTTTGTATATGTATTTCAATACAAATCTGCCTAATTTTATGTATATTTTGTACATGTATTTAAATACAAATTGATTTAATTATATGAGTGTTTTGTATATCTATTTTCATACAAATTGAAATTAATTTTGTGTATTTTTGTATATATTTTTATACAAATATATTTTGTATATTTTTTTTCCTACATATATACGTTCTTTTATCGTAGTTTTGTATATTTATTTTTATACGAATTTACATTATTTTAGGTGTATTTGATATGTATGTTTTTATACTTATTTATATCATTTTATTTGTGTTTTGAATATATATTTTCATAGAAATTTACTCTATTTTATGGGTATTCGTATATATATTTTGATACAAATTTACATTATTTATGTTTATTTTGCATATCTATTTCAATACAAATTTACCATATTGTATGTGTATTTTTTATATTTATTTTAATACAAATTTAATTATTTTATGTGTATTTTTGTAAAAATATGCGTTATTATTTGGGTATTTTGCATCTTTATTTTCATACAAATTTACATTATTTTATTGATATTCTGTTTATTTATTTTGATACGATTTTACATTATTCTATGTGTATTTTGTATATATATTTTTGTACACATTTACATTATTTAATGTATATTTTGTATATATATTTAATATAAATTTACGCTATTTTATGTATATTTGTTTATATATTTTCATACAAATTTACAATATTTTATGTGTAATTTGTATATGTATTTCAATACAGATTTGCCTAATTTTATGTGTATTTTGCATATCTATTTTCAAATAAATTTAAATTATTTTTATGTATTTTTTATATATTTTTATACAAATTTTAGCTATTTTATTTGTATTTTGTATTTATATTTTCCTACAAATATACATTCTTTTAGTGGAATTTTGTTCATTTATTTTCATAAGAATTTACCTAATTTTATGTGTATTTTGAATATATATTTTTCTACGTATTTGCATTATTTTATGTGTATTTTTTATATATATTTTCATAAAAATTTACGTTATTTTATTGTGTGTATTCGTATATGTTTTGATACAAATTTACATTATTTTATGTTTATTTTGCATATCTATTTCAATATAGATTTACCTTATTGTATGTGTATTTTGTATATTTATTTTAATAAAAATTTAATTATTTTATGTGTACTTTGTATACATTTTCTTATACGTATTTACTTCATTTAATGTGTATTTTGTATATATATTTTTATAGTAATCTACGTTATTTTATGTGTATTGGTATATATATTTTGAAGCAAATTTACATTGTTTTATATGTATTTTGCATATCTATTTCAATATAAATCTACCGTATTGTATGTGCATTTTGTATATTTATTGTAATACAAATTTAAATATTTTATTATTTTGGTATATATATTTTAACAAAAAGAGTTTTATATAAATTTAAAATATTTTGTGTATTTTGTATATCTATTTTCATACAAATACACATTTTTTATGATATTTTGTTTATTTATTTTGACGCGAATTCACATTATTTAATGTGTATTGTGTATATATATTTTTATACGTATTTTCGTCATTTCATGTGTATTTTGTATATATATTTTTATAGAAATATATGTTATTTTATGTGTATTCGTATATATATTTTGAAACAAATATACATTGTTTTATGTGCATTTTGTATATTTTTTCAATATAAATTTACCTTATTGTACGTGCATTTTGTATATTAATTTTAATACAAATTTAATTATTCTATGTGTATTTTTGTATATGTATTTTCATAAAAAAATGCTTTATTTTATGGGTATTTTGCATCTTTATTTTCATACAAATTTACCTTATTTTGTTGATATTCTGTGTATTTATTTTGATACGATTTTACATTATTCTATGTATATTTTGTATATATATTTCATACAAATGAACGTTATTTTATGTGAATTTGTTTTCATTTCATACAAATTTACATTATTTTATATGTATTTTGTATATGTATTTAAATACAAATTTAACTAATTATATGTGTATTATGTATATCTATTTTCATACAAATTGAAATTAATTTTGTGTATTTTAGTATATATTTTTATTCAAATTTTCGTAATTTTATGTGAATTTTGTATGTTTATTTTCCTACAAATATACGTTCTTTTATCGGAATTTTGTTTATTTATTTTGATACGAATTTTCATTATTTTAGGTGTATTTGATATATATATTTTTATACTTATTTACATAATTTTATATGTATTTTGAATATATATTTTCATAGAAATTTACTCTATTTTATGTGTATTCGTATATATATTTTGTTACAAATTTACATTATTTATGTGTATTTCGCATATCTATTTCAATACAAATTTTCTTTATTGTATGTGCCTTTTGTATATTTATTTTGATGCAAATTTAATTATTTTATGTGTATTTTTGTATATATATTTTTAAACAAATATGCGTTATTATATGGGTATTTTCATCTTTATTTTCATACAAATTTACATTATTTTATTGGTTGTCTGTTTATTTTTTTTGATACGATTTTTCGTTATTCTGTGTATTTTGTATATATATTTTTAGACATTTTTACATTATTTAATGCATATTTTGTACATATATTTTATGGAAATTTATGTTATCATATGTGTATTTGTTTATATATTTTCATACAAATTTACATTATTTTATGTGTATTTTGTATATGTATTTCAATAAAAATTTGCCTAACTTCATTTGTATTTTGCATATCTATTTTCCAACAAATTTAATTTTTTTTTGTGTATTTTTGTATTATTTTTATACAATTTTTTTTTATTTTATTTGTATTTTGTATATATATTTTCCTACACATATACATTGTTTTAGAGGAAATTTTGTTTATTTTTTTTGATACGAATTTACATTATTTTATGTGTATTTTGTATATATATTTTTCTATGTATTTACATTATTTTATGTGTATTTTGTATATATATTTTCATAAAAATTTACGTAATTTGATTGTGTGTATTCGTATATATTTTGATAAAAATTTTCATTATTTTATGTGTTTTTTGCATATCTATTTCATTAAAAATCTACCTTATTGTATGTGTATTTTGTATATTTATTTTAATACAAATTTAATTATTTTATGTGTATTTTTGTATATATTTTTTTTTTAAATATGAGATATTTTATGGGTATTTTGCATCTTTAATTTTATAAATTTTTACATTACGTACATATCTTTTATACGTATTTACATTATTTAATGTGCATTTTGTTTATATATTTTTATACAAATCTACGTTATTATATGTGTATTTGAATATATATTTTGATACAAATTTACATTATTTTATGTATTTTCTATATTTATTTCAATTCAAATTTAGCTTATTTTATATGTCTTTTGTATATCTATTTTCATACAAATTTAATTATTTTTGTTTATTTTTGTATATAGTTTTATACAATTTTACGTTAATTTATGTGTATTTTGTATATTTATATTTATACAAGTAAACATTCTTTTATTGACATTTAGTTTATTTATTTTGATACGAATTTACATTATTTTATGTGTATTTTGTATACATTTTCTTATACGTATTTACTTCATTTTATGTGTATTTTGTATATATATGTATATTTTGTATCAGGACACCTCCGAAAAAAACCCTATCTTTTTCGTACCTCTTTGGATTCTTTATTAATGTTTACTTTTTAAAAAGAAATCAACGTTATTTTATGTGTATTCGTATGTATATTTTGAAACAAATTTGCATTATTTTATATGTATTTTGCATATCAATTTCAATACAAATTTACCTTATTGTTTGTGCATTTTCTATATTTATTGTAATACAAATTTAAATATTTTATGAGCATTTTGGTATATATATTTTCATAAAAAATGCGTTGTTTTTTGGGTATTTTGCATCTTTATTTTCATACAAATTTACATTATTTTATTAATATTCTGTGTATTTATTTTGATACTATTTTACATTATTCTATTTGTGTTTTGTATATATTTTTTTATACATATTTACATTATTTAATGTGTATTTTCTATATATATTTCATACAAATTTTCTTTATTTTAAGTGTATTTGTTTATATATTTTTAATCAAATTTATATTATTTTATGTGTATTTTGTATATGTATTTCAATAGAAATTTACCTAATTTTATGTGTATTTTGTATATTTCTTTTGAAACAAATTTAAATTATTTATATGTTTTTTTGTATATAGTTTTATACAAATTTAGGTTATTTTATGTACGCATTTACATTATTTAGTGTGTGTTTTGTATATATATTTTTTTGCAAATTTACTTTATTTTATGTGCATTTTTGTACATATATTTTTTATTTCATTGCTATTTTGTTTATTTATTTTGATACGAGTTACATGATTATATGTGTATTTTGTACATATTTTTTATACATTTTTACATTACTTAATGTGTATTTTGTTTATATATTTTTAAACAAATCTACGTTATTATATGTATTTGTATAAATATTTTGATACAGATTTACATTATTTTATGTATTTTGTATGTACATTTCAATTCAAATTTAGCTTATTTTAGCTGTATTTTGTATATATATTTTCATACAAATTTAATTACTATTTTTGTATATAGTTTTATACAAATTTACGATATTTTATGTGTATTTTGTATATTTATATTTTTACAAATACACATTCTTTTACTGGTATTTTGTTTATTTATTTTAATACGATTTTTATGTATTTTTTGTATTTATTTTTTTATACGTATTTACTTCATTTTATATGTATTTTGTATATATTTTTATAGAAATCTACGTTATTTTATGTGTATTCGTATATATATTTTGAAACAAATTTACATTGTTTTATATGTATTTTGCATATCTATTTCAATACAAATTTGCAAATTTACTTTATTTTATGTGCTTTTTTGTACATTTATTTTTTTAGAAATTTGCGTTATTTTATGTATATTTGTATATGTTTAATCATACAAATTTACATTATTTTATTGCTATTTTGTTTATTTATTTTGATACATATGAAAATAGATATACAAAATATACATAAAATAAACTAAATTTGTATTTAAATATATATACAAAATACTTAAAATAATGTAAATTTGTATCAAAATATTTTAACAGATGCGCATAAAATAACGTAAATTTGTTTAAAAATATACAAAATACACATTAAATAATGTAAATATGTATAAAAAAATATATACAAAACACAAATATATTAATGTAAAATCGTATCAAAACATTAATAAAACAATGTAAATTTGTATGAAAATAAAGATGCAAAATACCCATTAAATAACGCATTTTTTTATAAAAATATATATACCAAAATACACATGAAAAAATTAATTTGTATTAAAATAAATATACAAAATATACATACAATAAGGTAAATCTGTATTGAAATGGATATGCAAAATACATATAAAACAATATATTATATATATATATATATATATATATATATATATATATATATATATATATATATATATATATATATATGTATATATATATATATATATATATATATATATATATATATATATATATATATATATATATATATATATATATATATATATATATATATATATATATAAATATATATATATATATATATATATATATATATATATATATATATATATATATATATATATATATATATATATATATATATACAAAATACACGTAAAATGAAGTAAATACGTATAAAAAAATGTATACAAAATACACATAAAACAATGTAAACTCGTATCAAAATAAATAAACAAAATACCAATAAAAGAATGTGTATTTGTATAAATATAAATATACATAATACACATAAAATAACGTAAATTTGTATAAAACTATATACAAAAATACACAGAAGTAATTAAATTCGTATGAAAATAGATATACAAAATACAGATAAAATAAGCTAAATTTGAATTGAAATGTATATACAAAATACACATTAAGTAATGTAAATACGTATAAAAAATATGTACAAAATACACATATAATCATGTAATTCGTATCAAACTAAATAAACAAAATAGCAATAAAATAATGTAAATTTGTATGAGAAAACATATACAAATACATATAAAATAACGCTAATTTCTATAAAAATATATGTCCAAAAATGAACGTAAAATAAATTAACTTTGGATAAAAATATGTAATCAAAACACACATTAAATAATGTAAATGCGTACATAAAATAACCTAAATTTCTATAAAACTATATACAAAAATAAACAAAAATAATTTAAATTTGTATGAAAAGAAATATACAAAATACACATAAAATTAGGTTAATTTCTATTGAAATACATATACAAAATTCACATAAAATAATGTAAATTTGAAAGAAAATATATAAACAAATACACATATAATAACGTAAATTTGTATGAAATATATATACAAAATACACATTAAATAATGTAAATATGTTTAAAAAAATATATACAAAACACAAATAGAATAATGTAAAATCGTATCAAAATATATACACAGAATATTATTTAAATAATGTAAATTTGTATGAAAATTAAGATGCAAAATACCTATAAAATAACGCATTTTTTATAAAATCATTGATACCAAAATACACATAAAATATTTGAATTTGTATCAAAATAAATATACAAAAAGCACATATAATAAGGTAAATTTTTATTGAAAAAGATATGCAAAATTCATATAAAATAATGTAAATTTGTTTCAAAATATATATGCGAATACACATAAAATAACGTAGATTTCTATAAAAATACATATACAAAATACACATAATATTTAGTAAATACGTATAAAAAATGTATATAAAATACACATAAAATAATGTAAATTCGTATAAATATAAATAAACAATATAGCAATAAAAGAATGTGTATTTGTATAAATAAAAATATACAAAATGCACATAAAATAACGTAATTTTATATAAAACTATATACATAACGCAAATTTCTATAAAAATATATGTACAAAAATGAACATAAAATAAATTTGCATAAAAATATATATACAAAACACACATTAGATAATGTAAATGAGTATAAAAATATGTATACAAAATACCTATGAAATAATCTAAATTCGTATCGAATTAAATTAAGAAAATACCAACATAATAATGTAATTTTGGATGAAAATATATATACAAAATACACATAAATAACCTAAATACAAAAACAAATATACACATAAAATAATTTAAAATTGAATGAAATAAATATACAAAAAAAACATAAAATAAGGTAAATTTGTAATGAAATATATGAAAAAATACACATAAAATTATATAAATTTGTATGAAAATATATATACATATACACATTAAATAACTTGAATTTGTATAAAATTTCTATCAAAATATATACTTATACACACAATAAAATAACGTAATTTTTTTTATGAAAATGTATATACAAAATACACATAAAATAGTTTAAATCAGTAGAAAAATATATATACAAAAAACACATAAAATAATGTAAATAAGTATGAAAATATATAAACAAATTCACTTAAAATAATGTAAATTTGGATAATATATATATATATATATATATATATATATATATATATATATATATATATATATATATATATATCTATATATATATATATATATATATATATATATATATATATATATATATATATATATATACAAAATGAACATTAAATAATGTAAATATATATATAAAAAAATATATACAAAAAACACATAGAATAATGTTAAATCGTATCAAAATAAAAAGAGAATATCAATAATATAATGTAAATTTGTATGAAAATAAAGATGCAAAATATCCATATAATAACGCATATTTGCATAAAAATATATATACAAAAATACATATAAAATAATTAAATTTGTATTAAAATAAATATACAAAATGCACGTACAATAAAGTAAATTTGTATTGAAATAAATATGCAAAATACACATTAATAATGTAAATTTGTATCAAAATATATATACGAATACTCATAAAATAGAGTAAATTTCTATGAAAATATACATACAAAATAGATATACAAAATACACATATAACTAGTTAAATTTGTATTTAAATACATGTACAAAAAACACATAAAATAATGTAGATTTGTATGAAATGAAAACAAATACATTTTATATAAAATATATATACAAAATACACATAGAATAATGTAAAATCATATCAAAATAAATACACAGAATATCAATAAAATAATGTAAATTTGTATGAAAATAAAGATGCAAAATACCCATTAAATAATGCATATTTTTATAAAAATACATATACAAAAATACACATAGATTAATCAGATTTGTATTAAAATTAATATTCAAAATGCACATACAATAAGGTAAATTTGTATTGAAAAAATATGCAAAATACACATAAAACAATGTAAATTTGTTTCAAAATATATATACGAATACACATAATTAACGCAGATTTCTATAGAAATATATATACAAAATACAGTTGAAATAATGAAATACATATGAAAATATATATACAAAATACTCATTAAATAATGTTAATTCGTGTCAAAATAAATAAACAAAATATCATGAAAAGAATGTGTATTTGTATGAAAATAGATATACAAAATACACATAAAATAACCTAAATTTGTATAAAACTATAAACAAAAATACACAAAAATAATTTAAACTTGTATGAAAATAAATATACAAAAAACATATAAAATTAGGTAAATTTGTATTGAAATACATATACAAAATACACATAAAATAATGTAAATTTGAATGAAAATATATAAACATATAGACTTAAAATAACGTAAATTTGTATCAAATATATATAAAAAAACACATTAAATAATGTAAATATGTATAAAAAAAATATATACAAAACACAAATAAAATAATGTAAAATCGTATCAAAATAAATACAGAAAATATTAATAAAATAATGTAAATTTGTATGAAAATTAAGATGCAAAATACACATAAAATAACGCATTTTTTATAAAAATATATATACGAAAAAACATAAAATATTTGATTTTGTATTAATATAATTAGATATTCATTATAGACATATAATAAGCTAAATTTGAATTGAAATATATATATAAAAAATACATAAAATAATGTAAATTTGTATCAAAATACTTATACAAATACACATATAATAACGTAAATTTGTATAAAAATATATAAACAAAATACACATTAAATAATGTAATTACGTATAAAAAAATGTAGAAAATACACAAATAATCAAGTAATTCGTATCAAAATAAATAGATAAAATACCAATAAAATAATGTAAATTTCTATGAGAAAACATATACAAAATACACATAAATAACGCAAATATCAATAAAAGTATATATAATAAAATATATTTTTATACATATTTAAAATATTTAATGTATATTTTGTATATATATTTTATCCAAATTTACGTTATTTTATATGTATTTGTTTATATATTTTCATACAAATTTACATTATTTTATTTGAGTTTTGTATATGTATTTCAATACAAATTTGCCTAACTTTATGTGTATTTTGCATATCTATTTTCAAACAAATTTAAATTATTTTTGAGTATTTTTGTATATATTTTTATATAAATTTTAGTTATTTTATTTGTTTTTTTTGTATATATATTTTCCTACGTATATACATCCTTTTATTGGAATTTTGTGTATTTATTTTTTTACGGATTTACATTATTTTATGTGTATTTTGTATATATATTTTTCTACGTATTTAAATTATTTTATGTATATTTTATATACACATTTTCATTAAAATTTACGTAATTTTATTGTGTGTATTCGTATATATTTTGAAACAAATTTTATACAAATTCATGTTATTTTATGTGTATTTGTATATATATTTTCATACAAATTTGTATTATTTCATGTGTATTCTTACATATATTTTATTACAAATTTACCTTATTTTATGTTTATTTTGTATATTTATTTCATTTAATATAATCAAATTTAAATTTATTGTATATGTATTTTGTATATTAATTTTAATACAAATTTAATTATTCTATGTGTATTTTTCTATATGTATTTTTATAAAAATATGCTTTATTTTAAGGATATTTTTCATCTTTATTTTCATACAAATTTACGTAATTTTATTGATATTCTGCTCATTCATTTTGATACGATTTGACATTATTCTATGTGTATTTTGTATATATTTTTCATTCAAATTTACGTTATTTTATGAGTATTTGTTTATATATTTAGACAAAAATTTACAATATTTTATGGGTATTTTGTAAATATATTTCAAAAGAAATTTACCTAGTTTTATGTATATTTTGAATATCTATTTTCATACAAACTCAAATTATTTTTATGTATTTTTGTATATATTTCAATACAAATTTTAGTTAGGTTATGTGTATTTTGTAAATATATTTTCATTCAAATATATATTATTTTATTGGTATTTTGTTGATTTATATTAATACGAATTTGTTTTATTTTATATGTACTTTGTATATATATTTTTATACGCATTTACATTATTTAATATTTATTTTGAATATATAATTTTATAGAAATAAATGGTATTTTATGTGTATTTGTGTACATATTTTCATAAAAATTTACATTATTTTATGTGTATTTTGTACATATATTTTATTACAAATTTACCTTATTTTATGTTTATTTTGTATGTGTATTTTGTATATGTATATTTATACATTTACACATTCTTTTATTGGTATTTTGTTTATCTATTTTGTTTCGAGTTTACATTATTTTATGTGTATTTTGTTTACATTTTTTATACGTATTTACTTAATTTTATGTGTATTTTGTATATATATTTTTATAGAAATCTACGTTATTTTATGTGTATTCGTACATATATTTTGAAACAAATTTACATGGTTTTATATGTACAATAAGGTAAAATTGTATTGAAATAGATATGCAAAATACATATTAAGCAATGTAAATTTGTTTCAAAATATGTATACGAATACACATAAAATAACGTAGATTTCTATAAAAATATATATACAAAATACACATAAAATGAAGTAAATACGTATAAAAAAATGTATACAAAATACACATAAAATAATGTAAATTCGTATCAAAATAAATAAACAAAATACCAATAAAAGAATGTGTATTTGTATAAATATAAATATACAAAATACACATAAAATAACGTAAATTTATATAAAACTATATACAAAAATACTCAGAAGTAATTAAATTTGTATGCAAATATATACAAAACACACACAAAATAAGCTAAATTTAAATTGAAATATATATACAAAATACATGAAATAAAGTAAATTTGTATCAAAATATTTATACAAATACACATATAATAACGTAAATTTGTATGAAAATATAAACAAAATACACATTAAATAATGAAAATACGTATAAAAAAATGTGTACAAAATACACATATAATCATGTAATTCGTATCAAATTAAATAATGAAAATACCAATAAAATAATATAAATTTGTATGAGTAAACGTGTATAAATATAAATGTACAAAATACACATACAACATAAACATAAAATAAGGTAAATTTGTAATGAAATATATGTACAAAATACACATAAAATAATGTAAATTTATATGAAAATAAATATACAAATACACATAAAATACCATGAATTTGTATAAAATTATATATTCAAAATAAATATTAAATAATATAAATGCGTATAAAAATTTATATAAAAAGTACATATAAAATAATGTAAATTCGTATCAATATAAATCAACAAATACCAATAAAATAATATATATTTGGAAGAAAATAGATTTACAAAATACACATAACCTAACTAAAATTTGTATTGAAATATATTAAAAAATACATATAAATAATTTGAGTTTGTACGAAAATAGATATTCAAAATACACATAAAACTAGGTAAATTTCTTTAGAAATAATTATACAAAATACCCATAAAATATTGTAAATTTGTGTCAAAATATATAAAGAAATACACATAAAATAACGTAAATTTGTATGAAAAATATATACAAAATACACATAGAATAATGTCAAATCGTATCAAAATGAATGAGCAGAATATCAATAAAATAATATAAATTTGTATGAAAATAAAGATGCAAAATACCCATAAAATAAAGCATATTTTTATAAAAATACATATACAAAAATACACATTGAATAAATAAATTTGTTTAAAAATTAATATACAAAATGCATATACAAAAAGGTAAATTTGTATTGAAAAAATATGCAAAATACACATAAAAGTGTAAATTTGTTTAAAAATCTATTAACGAATACACATAATATATCGTAGATTTCTATAGAAATATATATACAAAATACACATGAAATGATGTAAATACGTATAAAAATATATATACAAAATACACATTAAATAATTTAAATTCTCGTCAAAATAAATAAACAAAATATCAATAAAAGAATGTGTATTTGTATGAAAATAGATATACAAAATACTCATAAAATAACCTAAGTTTGTTTAAAACTATATACAAAAATACACAAAAATAATTTAAATTTGTATGAAAATAAATATACAAAATACACATAAAATTAGGTAAATTTGTATTGAAATACATATACAAAATACATATAAAATAATGGAAATTTGAATGAAAATATATAAACATATACACTTAAAATAACGTAAATTTGTATCATATATATATACAAAATACTAATTAAATAATGTTGATATGTATAAAAAAATATATACAAAACACAAATAGAATAATGTAAAACCGTATCAAAATAAATACACAGAATATTAATTAAATAAATGTAAATTTGTATGAAAATAAAGATGCAAAATAACCATAAAATAACGCATTTTTTTATAAAAATATATATACTAAAATACACATAAAATATTAAAATTTGTATTAAAATAAATATAAAAAATGCACATACTGTAAGGTATATTTGTATTGAAATAGATATGCAAAATCCATGTAAAACAATGTAAATTTGTTTCAAAATATATATACGATACACATAAAATAACGTTGATTTCTATAAAAATATATACAAAATACACATAAAATGAAGTAAATACGTATAAAAAATGAATACAAAATACACATAAAAATCGTATCATAATAAATAAACAAAATACCAGTAAAATAATGTGTATTTGTATAAATATAAATATGCAAAATACACATAAAATATCGTAAATTTGTATACAACTATATACAAAAATACACAGAACAAATACACATTCTTTTATTGGTATTTTGTTTATTTATTTTGTTTCGAATTTATATTATCTTATGTGTATTTTGTTTACATTTTTTTATACGTATTTACCTAATTTTATGTGTATTTTGTATATATATTTTTATAGAAATCTACGTTATTTTATGTGTATTCGTATATATATTTTGAAACAAATTTACTTTGTTTTATATGTATTTTTGCATATCTCTTTCAATAGAAGTTTACCTTATTGTATGTGCATTTTGTATATTTATTTCAATACAAATTTAAATATTTTATGTGTATTTTGGAATATATATTTATATAAGAAATGCGCTGTTTGATGGGAATTTTGCATCTTTATTTTCAAAGATATTTACATTATTTTATGAATATTCGGTGTATTTATTTTGATACGATTTTACATTATTCTATTTGTTTTTTGTATATATTTTTTTTATACATATTTACATTATTTAATGTGTATCTTGTATATATATTTCATTCAAATTTATTATCTATTATTTATTTTCATACAAATACACATTCTTTTCATGATATTTTGTTTATTTATTTTGTCACGAATTTACATTACTTAATATGTATTTTATATATATATATATATATATATATATATATATATATATATATATAGATATATATATATATATATATATATATATATATATATATAAATATATTTACATAGTTTCATGTATTTTGTATATATATTTCTATAGAAATCTACGTTATTTTATGTGTATTCGTATATATTTTGAAACAAATTTACACTGTTTTATTTGTATTTTGCGTTTTTTTTTTTCAATACAAATTTACATTATTGTATGTGCATTTTGTATATTAATTTTAATACAAATTTAATTATTCTATGTGTATTTTTGTATATGTATTTTTAAAAAAATATGCTTTATCTTATGGGTATTTTGCATCTTTATTTTCATACAAATTTAAATTATTTTATTGATATTCTGTGTACTTATTTTGATACGATTTTACATTATTCTATGTATAACAAAAATAAATACAGAATACACAAAAATAGATATGCAAAATACATATAAACAATGTAAATTTGTTTCAAAATATATATACGAATACACATGATATATGGTAGATTTCTATAGAAATATATATACAAAATACACATAAAATTAAGTAAATACGTATAAAAAATGTATACAAAATACACATAAAATAATGTAAATTAGTATCAAAATAAATAAACAAAATACCAATAAAAGAATGTGTATTTGTATAAATATATATATACAAAATACACATTAAATAATATAAATTTGTTTAAAACTATACAAAATACACATGAAATGATGTAAACACGTATAAAAATATATATATAAAATACACATTAAGTAATGTAAATTCGCGTCAAAATAAATAAACAAAATATCAATAAAAGAATGTGTATTTGTATGAAAATAGATATACAAAATACACATAAAATAACCTAAATTTGTATCAAACTATATATAAAAATACACAAAAATATTTTAAATTTGTATGAAAATAAATATACAAAATACACATAAAATTAGGTAAATTTGTATTGAAATACATACACAAAATACACATAAAATAATGTAAATTTGAATGAAAATACATAAACAAATACACTTAAAATAACGTAAATTTGTATAAAAAAATATGTACAAAACACAAATAGAATAATGTGAAATCGTATCAAAATAAATACACAGAATATTAATAAAATAATGTAAATTTGTATGAAAATAAAGAAGCAAAATACCCATAAAATAACGCATTTTTTTTTATTTATAAAAATATATATACCAAAATACACATCAAAAAATTAAATTTGTATTAAAATAAATATACAAAAAACACATACAATAAGTTAAATTTGTATTAAATAGATATGCAAAATACATATAAAACAATGTAAATTTGCTTCAAAATATATATACGAATACACATAAAATAACGTAGATTTCTATAAAAATATATATACAAAATACTCATAAAATGAAGTAAATACGTATAAAAAAATGTATACAAAATACACATAAAATAATGTAATTTCGTATCAAAATAAATAAACAAAATACCAATAAAAGAATGTGTATTTGTATAAATATAAATATACAAAATACACATAAAATAACGTAAATTTATATAAAACTATATACAAAAATACACAGAAGTAATTAAATTTGTATGAAAATATATACAAAATACACACAAAATAAGCTAAATTTGAATTGAAATATATATACAATTTACATGAAAAAAAGTAAATTTGTATCAAAATATTTATACAAATACACATATAATAACGTAAATTTGTATGAAAATATATAAACAAAATACACATTAAATAATGTAAATACGTATAAAAAATATGTACAAAATACACATATAATCATGTAATTCGTATCAAAATAAATAAACAAAATACCAATAAAATAATACAAATTTGTATGAGTAAACGTGTATGTTGCATATTTTTTCAATACAAATTTACCTTATTATATATGCATTTTGTATATTAATTTTTATACAAATTTAATTATTCGATGTGTATTTTTGTATCTGTATTTTTATAAACATATGCTTTATTTTTTGGGTATTTTGCATCTTTATTTTCATACAAATTTACATTATTTTATTGATATTCTGCTCATTCATTTTGATACGAATTGACATTATTCTATGTGTATTTTGTATATATTTTTCATAGAAATTTACGTTATTTTATGTTTAAAAATATGTACAAAATACACATATAATCATGTAATTCGTATCAAAATAAATAAACAAAATACCAATAAAATAATATAAATTTGTATGAGTAAACGTGTATGTTGCATATTTTTTCAATACAAATTTACCTTATTATATACGCATTTTGTATATTAATTTTAATACAAATTTAATTATTCGATGTGCATTTTTGTATCTGTAATTTTATAAACATATGCTTTATTTTTTGGGTATTTTGCATCTTTATTTTCATACAAATTTACATTATTTTATTGATATTCTGCTCATTTATTTTGATACGAATTGACATTATTCTATGTGTATTTTGTATATATTTTTCATTCAAATTTTCGTTATTTTATGTGTATTTGTTTATATATTTTGACACAAATTTACAATATTTTATGGGTATTTTGTATATACATTTCAAAAGAAATTTACCTAGTTTTATGTGTATTTTGTATATCTATTTTCATACAAACTCAAATTATTTCTATGTATTTTTGTATATATTTTAATACAAATTTTAGTTATATTATGTGTATTTTGTAAATTTATTTTCATTCAAATATATATTATTTTATTGGTGTTTTATTGATTTACATTGATACGAATTTACATTATTTTATATGTACTTTGTATATATATTTTTATACGCTTTTACATTATTTAATATTTATTTTGAATATATATTTCTATACAAATTCATGGCATTTTATGTGTATTTGTATATATATTTTTATATAAATTTACATTATTTTATGGGTATTTTGTACATATATTTTTTTATAAATCTACCTTATTTTATGTTTATTTTGTATGTGTATTTTGTATATTTATATTTATCCAAATACACATTCTTTTAATGGTATTTTGTTTATTTATTTTAATTCGAATTTACATTATTTTATGCGTATTTTGTATACATTTTTTTATACGTATTTACTTAATTTTAAGTGTATTTTGTATATATATTTTTATAGAAATCTACGTTTTTTTATTTGTATGCGTATATATATTTTGAAACAAATTTACATTGTTTTATATGTATTCTTGCATATCTCTTTCAATGCAAATTTACCTTATTGTATGTGCATTTTGTATATTTATTTCAATGTAAATTTAAATATTTTATGTGTATTTTGGTATATATATTTTTATAAGATTACGAAAATTTGAATAAAAATATATACAAAAAAACAAAAAAATAAATTTCAATTTGTATGAAAATAGATATTCAAAATACACATATAATTAGTTAAATTTGTATTTAAATACATGTACAAAATACACATAAAATAATGTAAATTTGTATGAAATGAAAACAAATTCACATAAAATTCGCGTCAAAATAAATAAACAAAATATCAAAAAAAGGATGTGTATTTGTATGAAAATAGATATACAAAATACACATAAAATAACCTAAATTTGTATCAAACTATATACAAAAATACACAAAAATATTTTAAATTTGTATGAAAATAAATATACAAAATACACATAAAATTAGGTAAATTTGTATTGAAATACATACACAAAATACACATAAAATAACGTAAATTTGAATGAAAATACATAAACAAATACACTTAAAATAACGTAAATTTGTATAAAAAATATGTACAAAACACAAATAGAATAATGTAAAATCGTATCAAAATAAATACACAGAATATTAATAAAATAATGTAAATTTGTATGAAAATAAAGAAGCAAAATGCCCATAAAATAACGCATTTTTATTTATTTATAATAATATATATACCAAAATACACACAAAAAAATTAAATTTGTATTAAAATAAATATACAAAAACACATACAATAAGGTAAATTTGTATTGAAATAGATATGCAAAATACATATAAAACAATGTAAATTTGTTTCAAAATATATATACGAATACACATAAAATAACGTAGATTTCTATAAAAATATATATACAAAATACACATAAAATGAAGTAAATACGTATAAAAAAATGTATACAAAAAAACATAAAATAATGTATATTCGTATCAAAATAAATAAACAAAATACCAATAAAAGAATGTGTATTTGTATAAATATAAATATACAAAATACACATAAAATAACGTAAATTTATATAAAACTATATACAAAAATACACAGAAGTAATTAAATTTGTATGAAAATATATTCAAAATACACACAAAATAAGCTAAATTTGAATTGAAATATATATACAAAATACATGAAATAAAGTAAATTTGTATCAAAATATTTATACAAATACACATATAATAACGTAAATTTGTATAAGAATATATAAACAAAATACACATTAAATAATGTAAATACGTATAAAAAATATGTACAAAATACACATATAATCATGTAATTCGTATCAAAATAAATAAACAAAATACCAAAAAAATAATATAAATTTGTATGAGTAAACGTGTATGTTGCATATTTTTTCAATACAAATTTACCTTATTATATACGCATTTTGTATATTAATTTTAATACAAATTTAATTATTCGATGTGTATTTTTGTATCTGTATTTGTATATATATTTTTATACGCTTTTCCATTATTTAATATTTATTTTGAATATATATTTTTATACAAATTCATGGTATTTTATGTGTATTTGTATATATATTTTTATATAAAATTACATTATTTTATGTGTATTTTGTACATATATTTTTTTACAAATCTACCTTATTTTATGTTTATTTTGTATGTGTACTTTGTATATTTATATTTATCCAAATACACATTCTTTTATTGGTATTTTGTTTATTTATTTTAATTCGAATTTACATTATTTTATGTGTATTTTGTATACATTTTTTTATACGTATTTACTTAATTTTATGTGTATTTTGTATATATATTTTTATAGAAATCTACGTTTTTTTATTAGTATTCGTATATATATTTTGAAACAAATTTACATTGTTTTATATGTATTTTTGCATATCTCTTTCAATACAAATTTACATTATTGTATGTGCATTTTGTATGTTTATTTCAACGCAAATTTAAATATTTTATGTGAATTTTGGTATATATATTTTTATAAGATTACGAAAATTTGAATAAAAATATATACAAAAAAAAACTATTTTCAATTTGTATGAAAATAGATATACAAAATACACATATAATTAGTTAAATTTGTATTTAAATACATGTACAAAATACACATAAAATAATGTAAATTTGTATGAAATGAAAACAAATTCACATAAAATTCGCGTCAAAATAAATAAACAAAATATCAGTAAAAGAATGTGTATTTGTATGAAAATAGATATACAAAATACACATAAAATAACCTAAATTTGTATCAAACTATATACAAAAATACACAAAAATATTTTAAATTTGTAGGAAAATAAATATACAAAATACACATAAAATTAGATAAATTTGTATTGAAATACATACACAAAATACACATAAAATAATGTAAATTTGAATGAAAATACATAAACAAATACACTTAAAATAACGTAAATTTGTATAAAAAAATATGTACAAAACACAAATACAATAATGTAACATCGTATCAAAATAAATACACAGAATATTAATAAAATAATATAAATTTGTATGAAAATAAAGAAGCAAAATACCCATAAAATAACGCATTTTTTTTATTTATAAAAATATATATACCAAAATACACATCAAAAAATTAAATTTGTATTAAAATAAATATACAAAAAAACACATACAATAAGCTAAATTTGTATTGAAATAGATATGCAAAATACATATAAAACAATGTAAATTTGTTTCAAAATATATATACGAATACACATATAATAACGTAGATTTCTATAAAAATATATATACAAAATATACATAAAATGAAGTAAATACGTATTAAAAAATGTATACAAAAAACACATAAAATAATTTAAATTCGTATCAAAATAAATAAACAAAATAGCAATAAAAGAAGGTGTATTTGTATAAATATAAATATACAAAATACACATAAAATAACGTAAATTTATATAAAACTATATACAAAAATACACAGAAGTAATTAAATTTGTATGAAAATATATACAAAATACACACAAAATAAGCTAAATTTGAAATGAAATATATATACAAAATACATGAAATAAAGTAAATTTGTATCAAAATATTTAAACAAATACACATATAATAACGTAAATTTGTATGAAAATATATAAACAAAATACACATTAAATAATGTAAATACGTATAAAAAATATGTACAAAATACACATATAATCATGTAATTCGTATCAAAATAAATAAACAAAATACCAATAAAATAATATAAATTTGTATGAGTAAACGTGTATGTTGCATATTTTTTCAATACAAATTTAACTTATTATATACGCATTTTGAATATTAATTTTAATATATGTGTATTTGAATATATATTTAGATTCAAATTTACATTATTTTATGTATTTTCTATATTTATTTCAATTCAAATTTAGCTTATTTTATGTGTCTTTTGTATATCTATTTCCATACAAATTTAATTATTTTTGTTTATTTTTGTATATAGTTTTATACAATTTTACGTTATTTTATGTGTATTTTGTATATTTATATTTATACAAGTAAACATTCTTTTATTGGCATTTAGTTTATTTATTTCGATACGAGTTTACATTATTTTATGTGTATTTTGTATACATTTTCTTATACGCATTTATTTCATTTTATGGGTATTTTGTATATATATTTTTATAGAAATCTACGTTATTTTATGTGTATTAGTATATATATTTTTAAACAAATTTACATTGTTTTATGTGTATTTTGCATATCTATTTCAATACAAATTTACCTTATTGTATGTGCATTTATATTTATTGTAATACAAATTTAAATATTTTATGTGTATTTTGGTATATATATTTTCATAAAAAATGCGTTGTTTTATGGGTATTTTGCATCTTTATTTTCATACAAATTTACATTATTTTATTAATATTCTGTGTATTTATTTTGATACTATTTTACATTATTCTATATGTGTTTTGTATATATTTTTTTACACATATTTACATTATTTAATGTGTATTTTCTATATATATTTCATACAAATTTACGTTATTTTAAGTGTATTTGTTTATATATTTTCATTCAAATTTACATTATTTTATGTGTATTTTGTATATGTATTTCAATAGAAATTTAACTAATTTTATGTGTATTTTGTATATATATATTTTTATACAAATTTAAATTGTTTTTGTGTATTTTTTTATAGGGTTTTATACAAATTTACAAAATTTTGTGTATTTTGTATATCTATTTTCATACAAATACACATTCTTTTATTGATATTTTGTTTATTTATTTTGATGCGAGTTTACATTGTTTAATGTGTATTGTGTATATATATTTTTATACGTATTTACGTCATTTCATATGTATTTTTTATATATATTTCTATAGAAATATACGTTATTTTACGTGCATTCGTATATATATTTTGAAACAAATATACATTGTTTTATATGCATTTTGTATATTTTTTCAATACAAATTTCCCTTATTGAACGTGCATTTTGTATATTATTTTTAATACAAATTTTATTATTCTATGTGTATTTTTGTAAATGTTTTTTTAAAAAAATATGCTTTATTTTATGGGTATTTTGCATCTTTATTTTCATACAAAATTACATTATTTTATTGATATTCTGTGTATTTATTTTGATACGATTATACATTATTCTATGTATATTTTGTATATCTATTTTATACAAATGTGCGTTATTTTATGTGAATTTGTTTTCATTTCATTCAAATTTACATTATTTTATGTGTATTTTGTACATGTATTTAAATACAAATTTAACTAATTATATGTGTATTTTGAATATCTATTTTCATACAAATTGAAATTTATTTTCTGTTTTTTTGTATATATTTTTATTCAAATTTTCGTAATTTTATGTGTATTTTGTATATTTATTTTCCTACAAATATACGTTCTTTTATCGGAATTTCGTTTATTTATTTTGATACGAATTTTCATTTTTTAGGTGTATTTGATATATGTATTTTTATACTTATTTACATAATTTTATATGTATTTTGAATATATATTTTCATAGAAATTTACTCTATATGTATATACAAAAAAACACAAAAATAAGTTAAATTTGTATGAAAATAAATATAAAAAATACACATAAAATTAGGTAAATTTGTATTGAAATACATATACAAAATACACTTAAAATAATGTAAATTTGAATGAAATTATATAAACAAATACACTTAAAATGACGTTAATTTGTATAAAATATATATAAAAAATACACATTAAATAATGAAAATATGTATAAAAAAATATATACAAAACACAAATAGTATAATATAAAATCGTATCAAAATATATACACAGAATATTAATAAAATAATGTACATTTGTATGAAAACTAAGATGCAAAATATCTATAAAATAACGCATTTTTTATAAAATTATATATACCAAAATACACATAAAATATTTGAATTTGTATTAAAATAAATATACAAAATGCACATACAATAAGGTAGATTTGTATTGAAATAGATATGCAAAAAACATATAAAACAATGTAAATTTCTTTCAAAATATATATACGAATACACATAAAATAACGTAGATTTCTATAAATATATATATACAAAATACAAATAAAATTAAGTAAATACGAATTAAAAATGTATACAAAATACACATAAAATAATGTAAATTCGTATAAATATAAATAAACAAAGTACCAATAAGAGAATGTGTATTTGTATAAATATATATATACAAAATGCACATAAAATAACGTAAATTTGTATAAAACTATATACAAAAATACACAGAAGTAATTAAATTTGCATGAAAATAGATATACAAAATACACACAAAATAAGCTAAATTTGAATTGAAATATATATACAAAATAAATAAAATAAAGTAAATTCGTTTCAAAATATTTTTAACAAATACACATATAATAACGTAAATTTGTAAAAAAATATATATAAACAAAATACACATTAAGTAATGTAAATACGTATAAAAAATATTTACAAAATACACCAATAATCAAGTCATTCGTTTCAAAATAAATAAACAAAAAACTAATTAAATAATGTAAATTTGTATGAGAAAACATATACAAAATACACATAAAATAACGTTTTAAGTTTCTATAAAAATATATGTACAAAAATGCACATAAAATTAGTTTGCATAAAAAATATATACAAAACACACATTAGATAATGTAAATGAGTATAAAAATATGTATACAAAATACCTATGAAATAATCTAAATTCGTATCGAGTTAAATTAAGAAAATAACAATAAAATAATGTAATTTTGGATGAAAATATATATAGAAAACACACATAAAATAACCTAAATACAAATACAAATATACACATTAAATAATTTAAAATTGAATGAAATAAATATACAAAATAAACATAATATAAGGTAAATTTGTAATAAAATATATGTAAGAATACACATTAAATAATATAAATTTTCATGAAAATATATATACAAATACACATAAAATAACATGAATTTGTATAAAATGTTTCAAAATATATACGAATACACACAATAAAATAACGTAAATTTTTATGAAAATGTATATATATAATACACATAAAATAGTTTAAATACGTAGAAAAATATATATACAAAATACACATAAAATAATGTAAATTCGTAAAAAATTAAATTCACAAAATTCCAATGAAAGAATGTATATTTGTAGGAAAATATATATACAAAAAAACAAATAAAATAACTAAAATTTGTATAAAAATATATACAAAAATACACACAAATAATTTAAATTTGTTTGAAAATAGATATGCAAAATACACATAAAGTTAGGCAAATTTGTATTGAAATACATATACAAAACTCACATATAATAATGTGAATTTCTGTGAAAACATATAAACAAATACCTATAAAATCTCGTAAATTTGGATAAAATATATATATACAAAATATACATTAAATATTTTAAATATGTATAAAAATATATTATATTATATATATTTTTATTGATATTTGCGTTATTTATGTGTATTTTGTATATGTTTTCTCATAGAAATTTACATTATTTTATTGGTATTTTGTCTACTTATTTTGATACGAATTACATGATTATTTGTGTATTTTTTACATATTTTTATACGTATTTACATTATTTAATGTGTATTTTGTTTATATATTTTTATACAAATTTACGTTATTATATGTGTATTTGTATAGGTATTTTGATACAAATTTACATTATTTTATGTATTTTGTATATATATTTCAATTCAAATTTAACTTATTTTATGTGTATTTTGTATATCTATTTATTTTAATACAAAATCAAATATTTTATGTTTTTTCGTATATATATTTCTATAAAAAATGCTTTATTTTATGGGTATTTTGCATTTTAATTTTCATACAAATTTACATTATTTTATTAATATTTTCTGTATTTATTTTGATACGATTTTACATTATTTTATTTGTGTTTTGTATATATTTTTTATACATATTTACATTATTTAATGTTTTTTTTTGTATATATATTTGATACAAATTTACGTTATTTTAAGTCTATATGTTTATATATTTTCATTCAAATTTACATTATTTTATGTGTATTTTGTATATGTATTTCAATACAAATTTACCTATTTTTATATGTTTTTTGTATATTTATTTTCATACAAGTTTAAATTATTTTTGTGTATTTTTGTATATAGTTTTATACAAATTTAGGTTATTTTATGTGTATTTTGTATATCTATTTTCATACAAATACACATTCTTTTCATGATATTTTGTTTATTTATTTTGACACGAATTATCATTATTTAATGTGTATTTTGTATATATATTTTTATACGTATTTACATTATTTCAAGTGTATTTTGTATATATATTTCTATAGAAATCTGCGTTGTTTTATGTGTATTCGAATATATATTTTGAAACAAATTTACATTGTTTTATGTGTATTTTGCATATTTTTTCAATACAAATTTACCTTATTGTATGTGCATTTTGTATATTAATTTTAATACAAATTTGATTAATCTATGTGTATTTTTGTATATGTATTTTTATAAAAATATGTAATTAGTTGAATTTGTATTTAAATACATGTACAAAATACACATAAAATAACGTACATTTGTATAAAATAGATATACAAAATAATTTTATGTGTATTTTGTATATTTATTTTCATACAAATTTAAATTATTTTTGTGTATTTTTGTATATAGTTTTATACAAACTTAGGTTATTTTATGAGTATTTTGTATATCTATTTTCATACAAATCCACATTCTTTTATTGATATTTTGTTTATTTATTTTTAAAAGAGAATTTAAATTATTTAATGTGTATTTTGTATATATATTTTTATACGTATTTACATAATTTCATGTGTATTTTGTATATATATTTCTATAGAAATCTACGTTATATTATGTGTATTCGTATATAGATTTTTAAACAAATTTACACATTTATGTGTATTTTGCATATTTTTTCAATACAAATTTACCTTATTGTATATGCATTTTGTATATTAATTTTAATACAAATTTATTTATTCTATGTGTAATTTTGTATATGGTATTTTTATAAAAATATGCTTTATTTTATGGGTATTTTGCATCTTTATTTTCATACAAATTTACGTTATTTTATTGATATTCTGCTCATTCATTTTGATACGATTTGACATTATTCTATGTGTATTTTGTATATATTTTTCAAACAAATTTACGTTTTTTTCTGTGTATTTGTTTATATATTCTGACACAAATTTACAATATTTTATGGGTATTTTGTATATATATTTCAAAAGAAATTTACCTAGTTTTATGTGTATTTTGATTATTTATTTTCATGCAAACTCAAATTATTTTTATGTATTTTTGTATATATTTCAATACAAATATTAGTTATGTTATGTGTATTTTGTAAATATATTTTCATTGAAATATATATTATTTTATTGGTATTTTGTTGATTTATATTGATACGAATTTACATTATTTTATATGTACTTTTTATATATATATTTTTATACGCATTTACATTATTTAATATTTATTTTGAATATATAATTTTATACAAATTCATGGTATTGTATGTGTATTTGTATATATATTTTCATATAAATTTACATTATTTTATGTGTATTTTGTACATATATTTCATTACAAATTTACCTTATTTTATGTTTATTTTGTATGTGTATTTTGTACATTTATATTTATACAAATACACATTCTTTTATTGGTATTTTGTTTATTTATTTTGTTTTGAATTTATATTATTTTATGTGTATTTTGTTTACATCTTTTTTATACGTATTTACCTAATTTTATGTGTATTTTGTATATATATTTTTATGGAAATCTACGTTATTTTATGTGTATTCGTATATATATTTTGAAACAAATTTACTTTGTTTTATATGTATTTTTGCATATCTCTTTCAATAGAAGTTTACCTTATTGTAAGTGCATTTTGTATATTTATTTCAATAAAAATTTAAATATTTTATGTGTATTTTGGTATATAAATTTTTATAAGAAATGCGCTATTTGATGGGAATTTTGCATCTTTATTTTCATACAAATTTACATTATTTTATTAATATTCGGTGTATTTATTTTGATACGATCTTACATTATTCTATTTGTTTTTTGTATATATATTTTTTTATACATATTTACATTATTTAATGTATATCTTGCATATATATTTCATACAAATTTATTATCTATTATTTATTTTCATACATATACACATTCTTTTCATGATATTTTGTTTATTTTTTTGACACGAATTTACATTACTTAATATGTATTTTATATATATTTTTTTATACGTATTTACATAATTTCATGTGTATTTTGTATATATATTTCTATAGAAATCTACGTTATTTTATGTGTATTCGTATATATATTTTGAAACAAATTTACAATGTTTTATTTGTATTTTGCGTTTTTTTACAATACAAATTTACCTTATTATATGTGTGCATTTTGTATATTAATTTTAATACGGACTTAATTATTCTATGTGTATTTTTGTATATGTATTTAGAAAAAAATGCTTTATCTTATGGGTATTTTGCATCTTTGTTTTCATACAAATTTAAATTATTTTATTGATATTCTGTGTACTTATTTTGATACGATTTTACATTATTCTATGTATAACAAAAATAAATACAGAACACACAAAAATAGATATGCAAAATACATATAAAAAATGTAAATTTGTTTCAAAATATATATACGAATACACATGACATGGGTATTTTGAACCTTAACTTTCATACAAATTTACATTATTTTATTAATATTTTCTGTATTTATTTTGATACGATTTTACATTATTTTATTTGTGTTTTGTATATATTTTTTTATACATATTTACAGTATTTAATGTGTTTTTTGTATATATTTGATACAAATTTACGTTATTTTAAGTCTATATGTTTATATATTTTCATTCAAATTTACATTATTTTATGTGTATTTTGTATATGTATTTCATTACAAATTTACCTAATTTTATGTTTTTTGTATATTTATTTTCATACAAGTTTAAATTATTTCTTTTATTTTTGTATATAGTTTTATACAAATTTAGGTTATTGTATGTGTATTTTGTATATCTATTTTCATACAAATACACATTCTTTTCATGATATTTTTTTTTTTTTGACACGAATTAACATTATTTAATGTGTATTTTGTATATATATTTTTATACGTATTTACATTATTTCAAGTGTATTTTGTATATATATTTCTATAGAAATCTGCGTTATTTTATGTGTATTCGTATATATATTTTGAAACAAATTTACATTGTTTTATGTGTATTTTGCATATTTTTTCAATACAAATTTACATTAT
This sequence comes from Eriocheir sinensis, assembly GCF_024679095.1. Taxonomy (NCBI): domain Eukaryota; kingdom Metazoa; phylum Arthropoda; class Malacostraca; order Decapoda; family Varunidae; genus Eriocheir; species Eriocheir sinensis. The sequence goes on along the minus strand of NW_026111743.1, from coordinate 919,223 downwards.
TGTAAGTGCATTTTGTATATTAATTTTAATACAAATTTGATTAATCTATGTGTATTTTTGTGAATGTATTTTTATAAAAATATGCTTTATTTTCTGGGTATTTTGCATCTTTATTTTCATACAAATTTATATTATTTTATTGATATTCTGTGTATTTATTTGGTATTATTTCACATTATTCTATGAGTATTTTGTATATATATTTTATATAAAATGTATTTGTTTTCATTTCATACAAATCTACATTATTTTATGTGTTTTTTGTACATGTATTTAAATACAAATTTAACTAGTTATATGTGTATTTTGTATATCTATTTTGTATGTATATTTTCATAGAAATTTACTCTATTTTATGAGTATTCGTATATATATTTTGATACAAATTTACATTATTGATGTGTATTTTGCATATCTATTTAAATACAAATTTTCTTTATTGTATGTGCATTTTGTATATTTCTTTTAATACAAATTTAATTATTTTATATGTATTTTTGTATATATATTTTTAAGCAAATAAGCGTTATTATATGGATATTTTGCAGCTTTATTTTCATACAAATTTACATTATTTCATTGATATTCTCTTTATTTATTTTGATACGATTTAACATTATTCTATGTGTGTTTTGTATATATTTTTTATACATATTTACATTATTTAAGGTTTATTTTGTATATATATTTTATCCAAATTTACATTATTTTATGTGTATTTGTTTATATATTTTTATACAAATTTACATTATTTTATGTGTATTTTGTATATACATTTTCATAAAAAAAATTACGTTATTTGATTGTGTGTATTCGTATATATTTTGATACAAATTTTATACAAATTCATGTTATTTAATGTGTATTTGTATATATATTTTCATACAAATTTATATTATTTTATGTGCATTTTTTCATATATTTCATTACAAATTTACCTTATTTTATGTTTATTTTGTATATTTATTTCATTCAATTTTCAGTTATTTTATGTGTATATTTGTATTTGTATTTAGGTTATTTTATGTGTATTTTGTATATATATTTTCATCCAAAATTACATTATTATATTGGTATTTTCTTAATTTAACTCGATACGAATTTAGATTATTTCATAGGTATTTTGTATACAAATTTTTATACTCATTTACATTATCTAATGTGTGTTTTGTATATATATTTTTATGCAAATTTATTTTATGTTCATTTTTGTACATATATTTTTATAGAAATTTGCGTTATTTTATGTATATAGTTTTATAGAAATTAACGTTATTTTATGTGCATTTTGTATATTTATATTTATAAAAAAATACCCATTCTTTTATTGCTATATTGTTTATTTATATTTAAACGAATTTACATTATTTTATGTGTATTTTGTATACATTTTTTTATACGTATTTACTTAATTTTATGTGTATTTTGTATATGTATTTTTATAGAAGTCTACGTTATTTTATGTGTATTCGCATATATATTTTGAAACAAATTTACATTATTTTATATGTATTTTGCATATCTATTTCAATACAAATTTACCTTATTGTATGTGCATTTTGTATATTTATTTTGATACAAATTCAATTATTTTATGTGTATTTTGGTATCAATAATTTTATAAAAAATGCGTTATTTTATAGGTATTTTGCATCTTAATTTTCATACAAATTTACATTATTTTATTAATATTCTGTGTATATATTTTGATACGATTTTACATTATTCTATTTGTGTTTTGTATATATTTTTGTATACATATTTACATTATTTAATGTGTATTTTGTATATATAATTCATTCAAATTTACGTTATTATATGTGTATTTGTTTATATATTTTCTTTCAAATTTACATTATTTTATGTGTATTTTGTATATGTATTTCAATAGAAATTAACCTAGTTTTATGTGTATTTTTTATATTTCTTTTCAAATTTACAAATTTAAATTATTTTTGTGTATATTTGTATATAGTTTTATACAAATTTAGGTTATTTTATGTACGCATTTACATTATTTAATGTGAGTTTTGTATATATATTTTTATCCAAAGTTAATTTATTTTACGTTCATTTCTGGACATATATTTTTATAGAAATTAGTGTTATTTTATGTATTTGTATATGTTTTCTCATACAAATTTACATTATTTTATTGCTATTTTGTTTATTTATTTTGATACGAATTACATGATTATATGTGTATTTTGTACATATTTTTTATACGTATTTACATGACTAAATGTATATTTTGTTTATATATTTTTAAACAAATTTACGTTATTATATGTATTTTTATAAATATTTTGATACAAATTTACATTATTTTATGTATTTTGTATATACATTTCAATTCAAATTTAGCTTATTTTATCTGTATTTTGTATATCTATTTTCATACGAATTTAATTACTTCTGAGTATTTTTGTATATAGTTTTATACAAATTTACGTTATTTTTTGTGTATTTTGTATATTTATATTTATACAAATACACATTCTTTTATTGGTATTTTGTTTATTTATTTTGATACGAATTTACATTATTTTATGTGTATTTTGTATACCTTTTTCTATACGTATTTACTTCATTTTACGTGTATTTTGTATATATATTTTTATACAAATCTACGTTATTTTATGTGTATTCGTATATATATTTTGGAACAAATTTACATTGTTTTATATGTATTTTGCATATCTATTTCAATACAGATTTACCTTATTGTATGTGTATTTTGTATATTTATTTTAATACAAATAAATTTTCCATGTGTATTTTTGTATATATATTTAAAAAAAAAGCGTTATTTTATGGGTATTTTCCTTCTTTATTTTCATACAAATTTACATTATTTTATTAATATTCTGTGTATTTATTTTGATACGATTTTACATTATCCTATTTGTGTTTTGTATATATTTTTTTATACAAATTTACGTTATTTTAAGTGTATTTGTTTATGTATTTTCATTCAAATTCACAGTATTTTATGTGTATTTTGTATATGTATTTCAATACAAATTTACCTTATTTTATGTGTATTTTGTATATTTATTTTCATACAAATTTAAATAATTTTTGTGTATTTTTGTATATAGTTTTATACAAATTTATGTTATCTTAAGTGTATTTTGTATATTTATTTTCATACAAATACACATTCTTTTATTGATATTTTGTTTATTTATTTTAACGCGAGTTTACATTATTTAATGTGTATTTTGTATATATATTTTTATACGTATTTACATCCTTTCATGTGTATTTTGTATATTTGTAAAAAATGCGTTATTTTATGGGTATTTTGCATCTTTATTTTCATACAAATTTACATTATTTTATTTACATTCTGTGTATTTATTTTAAATCGATTTTACATTAATCTATTTCTGTTTTGTATATATATTTTTTATACATATTTACATTTTTTAATGAGTATTTTTTATATATATTTTATACAAATTTATGTTAATTTAAGTGTATTTGTTTATATATTTTCATTCAAATTTACATTATTTTATGTGTATTTTGTATATGTATTTCTTTACAAATTTACCTAATTCTATGTGTATTTTGTACATCTATTTTCATACAAATTTAACTCATTTTTGTGTATTTTTATATATAGTTTTATACAAATTTACGTTATTTTATGTGTATTTTGAATATGTATTTTCATACAAATACACATTCTTTTATTGATATTTTAATTATTTATTTTGACACGAATTTACATTATTTAATGTGTATTTTGTATATATATTTTTATACATATTTACAAGATTTCATGTCTATTTTGTATATATATTTCTATAGAAATCTACTTTATTTTATGTGTAATCGTATAAATATTTTGAAACAAATCTACATTATTTTATGTGTATTTTGTATATATATTTCATTATAAATTTGCCTAATTTTAAGTTTATTTTTATATCTATTTTCATTCAAATTCAAATCATTTTATGTGTATATATTTATTTGTATTTACGTTATTTTATGTGTATTTTCTATATATATTTTCTTTCAAAATTACATTATTTTATCGGTATTTTGTTCATTTATTTCGATACGAATTTAGATTATTTCATGTGTATTTTCTATACCTATACATATAGAGTAAATTTCTATGAAAATACATATTCAAAATACATATAAAATTATGTAAATAAGTATAAAAATATATATATCAAATACACCTAAAAAAAATGAAAATTCGTATCAAAATAAATAAATAAAATTCCGATAAAAGAACGTATATTTGTAGGAAAATAAATATACAAAATACACATAAAATTACGAAAATTTGAATAAAAATATATACAAAAATACACACAATTAATTTCAATTTGTATGAAAATATATATACAAAATAAACATATAATTAGTTAAATTTGTATTTAAATACATGTACAAAATTCACATAAAATAATGTAAATTTGTATGAAATGAAAACAAATCTCATAAAATATAGTACATTGGTATAAAATAGATATACAAAATATACATAGAATAATGTAAAATCGTATCAAAATAAATACACAGAATATCAATAAAATAATGTAATTTTGTATGAAAATAAAGATGCAAAATACCCATAAAATAAAGCATATTTTTATAAAAATACATATATAAAATTACACATAGAATTGCTAAACTTGTATTAAAATTAATATACAAAATGCACGTACAATAAGGTAAATTTGTATTGAAAAAATATGCAAAATGCACATAAAACAATGTATATTTGTTTCAAAATATATATACGAATACACATAAAATAACGTATATTTCTATAGAAATATATATACAAAATACACATGAAATGACGTAAATACGTATAAAAATATATATACACAATACACATTAAATAATTTAAATTCGCATCAGAATAAATAAACAAAATATCAATAAAAGAATGAGTATTTGTATGAAAATAGATATACAAAATACACATAAAATATTGTAATTTTGTATAAAACTCTATACAAAAATACACAAAAAATAATTTAAATTTGTATAAAATATATATACAAAATACAAATGAAATTAGGTAAATTTCTATTGAAATACATATACAAAATACACATAAAATAATGTAAATTTGAATAAAAATATATAAACAAATACACTTAAAATAACGAAAATTTGTATGAAATATATATAGAAAATACATATTAAATAATGTAAATATGTATAAAAAAAATATATACAAAACATAAATAGAATAATGTAAAATATTATCAAAATAAAATCACAGAATATTAATAAAATAATGTAAATTTGTATGAAAATAAAGATGCAAAATACCCATAAAACAACGCATTTTTTTATGAAAATATATATACCAAAATGCACATAAAATATTTAAATTTGTATTACAATAAATATACAAAATGCACATACAATAAGGTAAATTTGTATTGAAATAGATATGCAAAATACATATAAAACAATGTAAATTTGTTTCAAAATATACATAGAATACACATAAAATAACGTAGATTTCTATAAAATATACATACAAAATACACATAAAATAAAGTAAATACGTATAAGAAAATGTATACAAAATACACATAAAATAATGTAAATTCGTATCAAAATAAATAAACTAAATGCCAATAAAAGAATGTTTACTTGTATAAATATTAATATACAAAATACACATAAAATAACGTTAAATTGTATAAAACTATATACAAAAATAAACAAAAATAGTTAAATTTGTATGAAAATAGATATACAAAAGACACATAAAATAAGCTAAATTTGAATAGAAATAAATATAGAAAATACAAAAAATAATGTAAATTTGTATCAAAATATATATTCAAACACACATATAATAAAGTAAATTTGTATGAAAATATATAAACAAAATACACATTAAATAATGTAAATACGTATAAAAGATATGTACGTAATGTAAAAATTTATAAAATTAAAGATGCAAAATACCCATAAAATATCTCATATTTAAAAAAAAATATATACAAAAATATACATAAAATAATTAAATTTGTATTAAAATAAATATACAAAATACACATACAATAAGGTAGATTTTTATTGAAATAGATATGCAAAAAACACATAAAATAATGAAAATTTTTATCAAAATATATACGAATACACACAATAAAAGTACGTAAATTTTTATGAAAATATATATACAAAATACACATAAAATAATGTAAATACATAGAAAAATATATATACAAATTACACATAAAATAATGTAAATTCGTATCAAAATAAATAAACAAAATTTCCTCTAAAAGAATGTATATGTGTAGGAAAATATTTATACAAAATACAAATAAAATAAAAAAAATTTGTATAAAAATAATACAAAAATACACAAAAATAATTTAAATTTGTTTGAAAATAGATATGCAAAATACAAATGAAATTAGGCAAATTTTTATTGAAATACATATACAAAATACACATAAAATAATGTAAATTTGTATGAAAATATATAAACAAATACACATAAGATAACGTAAATTTCCATAAAATATATGTACAAAATATACATTAAATAATGAAAATATCTCTAAAAATATATATACAAAATACACAGAATAACGTAAAATCGTATCAAAATAAATAAACAGACAATCAATAAAATAAGGTAAATTTGTATGAAAATAAAGATGCAAAAGACCCATATAATAACGCATATTTGTTTAAAAATATATATACGAAAATACACATAAAATAATTAAATTTGAATCAAAATAAATAAACAAAAGGCACATACAATAAAGAAAATTTGTATTGAAATAGATATGCGAAATACACATCAATAATGTAAATTTGTATAAAAATATATATACGAATACACATAAAATAGAGTAAATTTCTATGAAAATATATATTCAAAATACTTATAAAATTATGTAAATAAGTATAAAAATATATATATCAAATACACCTAAAATAATGAAAACTCGTATCAAAATTAATAAACAAAATTCCGATAAAAGAACGTATATTTGTAGGAAAATAAATATACAAAATTCACATAAAATTACGAAAATTTGAATAAAAATATATACTAAAATACACAAAATTAATTTCAATTTGTATGAAAATAGATATACATAATACACATATAATTAGTTAAATTTGTATTTAAATACATGTACAAAATACACATAAAATAATGTAAATTTGTATGAAATGAAAACAAATTCACATAAAATAACGTTCATTTGTTTGAAATATATATATACAAAATATACATAGAATAATGTAAAATCGTATCAAAATAAATACACAGAATATTAATAAAATAATGTAAATTTGTATGAAAATAAAGATGCAAAATACCCAGAAAATATAGCATTTTTTTATGAAAATACATATACAAAAATACACATAGAATAATTAAATTTGTATGAAAATTAATATACAAAATACACGTGCAATTAGGTAAATTTATATTGAAAAAATATGCAAAATGCACATAAAACAATGTATATTTGTTTAAAAATATATATACGAATACACATAAAATAACATATATTTCTATAGAAATATATATACAAAATACACATGAAATGACGTAAATACGTATAAAAATATATATACACAATACACATCAAATAATGTGAATTCGCGTCAAAATAAATAAACAAAATATCAATAAAAAATGTGTATTTGTATGAAAATAGATATACAAAATACACATAAAATATTTTAAATTTATATAAAACTCTTTTTATAAAAATATATATACCAAAATAATAAAAATTTTAAATTTGTATTACAATAATATACAAAATGCACATACAATAAGGTAGGTTTATATTGAAATAGATATCCTGAATACATATAAAACAATGTAAATTTGCTTCAAAATATATATACCAATACACATAAAATAACGTAGATTACTATAAAAATATATATACAAAATACACATAAAATTAAGTAAATACGTATAAAAATAGATATACAAAATACACATAGAATAATGTAAGATTGTTTAAAAAAAAAAACAGAATATAAATAAAATAATGTAAATTTGTATGAAAATAAAAATGCAAAATACCCATAAAATAAAGCATATTTTTATAAAAATACATATACAAAAATGCACATAGCATAATTAAATTTGTATTAAAATTAATATACAAAAAGCATATACAATAAGGTAGATTTGTATTGAAAAAATATGCAAAATACACATAAAACAGTGTAAATTTATTTTAAAATCTATATACGAATACTCATAAATCAACGTAGATTTCTATAGAAATATATATACAAAATACACATCAAATGATGTAAACACGTATAAATATATATATATATATATATATATATATATATATATATATATATATATATATATATATATATATATATATATATATATATATATATATATATATATATATATATATATAACATACACATTAAATAATGTAAATTCGCGTCAAAGTAAATAAACAAAATATCAATAAAAGAATGTGTATTTGTATGAAAATAGATATACAATATACAAATAAAATCACCTAAATTTTTATAAAACTATATACAAAAATACACAAATTTTTTTTTAATTTGTATGAAAATAAATATACAAAATACACATAAAATTAGGTAAATTTGTATTGAAATACATTTACAAAATACAAATAAAATAATGTAAATTTGAATGAAAATATATAAACAAATACACATAAAATAACGTAAATTTGTATAAAATATATATAAAAAATACACATTAAATAATGTAAATATGTATAAAAGAATATATACAAAACACAAATAGAATAATATAAAATCGCATCAAAAAAAATACACAGAATATTAATAAAAAAATGTAAATTTGTATGAAAATTAAGATGCAAAATACCCATAAAATAACGCATTTTTTATAAAAATATTTATACCAAGACACACATAAAATATTTGAATTTGTATTAAAATAAATATAAAAAATGCACATACAATAAGGTAAATTTGTATTGAAATAGATATGCAAAATACATATAAAACCATGTAAATTTTTTTCAAAATATATATACGAATTCAGATAAAATAACGTAGATTTCTATGAAAATAAATGTACAAAATACACATAAAATGAAGTAAATACGTATAAAAAAAGGTATACAAAATACACATAAAATAATGTAAACTCGTATCAGAATAAATAAACAAAATACTAATAAAAGAATGTGTATTGTATATATATAAATATACAAAATACAAATAAAATAACGTAAATTTATATAAAACTATAAGCAAAAATACACATAAGTAATTAAATTTGTGCGAAAATTGATATACAAAATACATGTGTATTTTGTATATTTATTTTCATACAAATTGAAATTATTTTTGTTTATTTTTTTATATATTTTCATAGAAATTTTCGTTATTTAATGTGTATTTTGTATATTTATTTTTTCTACAAATATACGTTCTTTTATCTGAATTTTGTTTATTGAATTTGAAACGAATTTACATTATTTTGTATATCTATTTTCATACAAATTAAAATACTTCTGTGTATTTTTGTATATAGTTTTGTATAAATTTACGTTATTTTATGTGTATTTTGTATATTTATATTTATACAAATACACATTCTTTTATTGGTATTTTGTATATTTATTTTGATACGAATTTACATTATTTTATGTGTATTTTGTATACATTTTTTTTATACTTATTTACTTCATATTATGTGTATTTTGTATATATATTTTTATAGAAATCTACGTTATTTTATGTGTATTCGTAAATGTATTTTGAAACAAATTTACATTGTTTTATATGTATTTTGCATATCTATTTCAATACAAATTTACCTTATTGTATGTGTTTTTTGTATATTTATTTTAATACAAATTTAAATTTTTGATGTGTATTTTGGTATATATATTTTTATAAATAAAAAAATGCGTTATTTTATGGGTATTTTTTAAAAAATTTTGATACAAATCTACATTATTTTATGTATTTTGTATATACATTTCAATTCAAATTTAGCTTATTTTATCTGTATTTTGTATATCTATTTTCATACGAATTTAATTACTTCTGTGTATTTTTATATATAGTTTTATACAAATTTACGTTATTTTATGTGTATTTTGTATATTTATATTTATACAAATACACATTCTTTTATTGGTATTTTGTTTATTTATTTTGATACGAATTTCTACTATTTTATGTGTATTTTGTATACATTTTCTTATACGTATTTACTTCATTTTATGTGTATTTTGTATATATATTTTTATACAAACCTACGTTATTTTATGTGTATTCGTATATATATTTTGAAACAAATTTACATTGTTTTATATGTATTTTGCATATCTATTTCATTACAGATTTACCTTATTGTATGTGTATTTTGTATATTTATTTTAATACAAATTAGTTTTTTCATGTGTATTTTGGTATATATATTTTTATAAAAAATGCCTTATTTAATAAGTATTTTCCATCTTTATTTTCATACAAATTTACATTGTTTTATTAATATTCTGTGTATTTATTTTGATACGATGTTACATTATTCTATTTGTGTTTTGTTTATATTTTTTTATACATATTTACATTATTTAATGTGTATTTTGTATATTTTAAAACAAATTTACGTTATTTTATGCGCATCTGTTAAAATATTTTGATACAAATTTACATTATTTTATATATATTGTATATATATTTCAATACAAATTTAGCTTATGTTATGTATAATTTGTATATCTATTTTCATTTGTATAAAAATAAACAAAATAGCAATAAAATAATGTAAATTTGTATGAGAAAACATATTCAAATACACATAAAATAACGCAAATTTCTAAAAAAATATATGAACAAAAATGCACATAAAATAAAGTAAATTTGCAAATTTGTATTGAAATAGATATGCAAAATACATATAAAACAATGTAAATTTGTTTCAAAATATATATACAAATACACATAAAATAACGTAGATTTCTATAAAAATATATACAAATTACACATAAAATGAAGTAAATACGTATAAAAAAATGAATACAAAAAATACATAAAAATCGTATCAAAATAAATAAACAAAATACCAGTGTAATACACATAAAATCTCGTAAATTTGTATAAAACTATATACAAAAATACACAGAAGTAATTAAATTTGTATGAAAATATATATCCAAAATACAGCTAAAATAAGCTACATTTGAATTGAAATGTACATACAAAATACATAAAATAATGTAAATCTGTATCAAAATATTTATACAAATACAAATAATAACGTAGATTTGTTTAAAAATATATAAACATAATACACATTAAGTAATGTAAATACGTATAAAAAATATGTACAAAATACACATATAATCATGTAATTCGTATCAAAATAAATAAACAAAATACCAACAAAATAATGTAAATTTGTATGAGAAAACATATACAAATAACGCAAATTTCTATAAAAATATATGTACAAAAATGCACATAAAATAAAGTAAATTTGCAAAAATATATATATACAAAACACACACTAAATAATGTAAATGCGTACATAACCTAAATTTGTATAAAACTATATACAAAAATACACAAAAATAATTTAAATTTGTTTGAAAAGAAATATACAAAATACACATAAAATTAGGTAAATTTGTATTGAAATACATATACAAAATACACATCAAATAATGTAAATTTGAATGAAAATATATAAACAAATACACTTAAAATAACGTAAATTTGTATAAAATATATATGCAAGATACACATTAAATAATGTAAATATGTATAAAAAATATATATACAAAAAACAAATAGAATAATGTAAAATCGTATCAAAATAAATACACAGAATATCAATAAAATAATGTAAATTTGTATGAAAATAAAGATACAAAATTCCCAAAAAATATCGCATTTTTTATAAAAATATATTTACCAAAATACACATAAAATATTTAAATTTGTATTGAAATAAATATACAAAATGCATATACAGTAAGGTAAATTTGTATTGAAAGAGATATTCAAAAATACATATAAAACAATGTAAATTTGTTTCAAAATATATATACGAATACACATAAAATAAAGTAGATTTCTATAGAAATATATATACAAAATACATATGAAATTATGTAAATACGTATAAAAATATATATACAAAATACATATCAAGTAATGTAAAATCGTGTCAAAATAAATAAACGAAATAGCATGAAAAAAATCTGTATTTGTATGAAAATAGAGAATAGATAATAAATTTGTATAAAATATATATGCAAGATACACATTAAATAATGTAAATATGTATAAAAAAGTATATACAAAAAACAAATAAAATAATGTAACATCGTATCAAAATAAATACACCGAATATTAATAAAATAATGTAAATTTGTATGAAAATAAAGATGCAAAATTCCCATAAAATAGCGCATTTCTTATAAAAATATATATACCAAAATACACATAAAATATTTAAATTTGCATTGAAATAAATATACAAAATGCACATCCAATAAGGTAAATTTGTATTGAAAGAGATATGCTAAAATACATATAAAACAATGTAAATTTGTTTCAAAATATATATACGAATACAAATAAAAAAACGTAGATTTCTATAAAAATATATATACAAAATACACATAAAATTAAGTAAATACGTATAAAAAAATGTATACAAAATACACATAAAATAATGTAATTTCGAATTAAAATAAATGTAAATTTGAATGAAAATATAAAAACAAATACACTTAAAATAACGTAAATTTGTATAAAATATATATGCAAGATACACATTAAATAATGTAAATGTGTATAAAAAAATATATACAAAAAACAAATAGAATAATGTAAAATCGTATAAAAATAAATACACAGAATATCAATAAAATAATGTAAATTTGTATGAAAATAAAGATGCAAAATTCCCAAAAATTATCGCATTTTTTATAAAAATATATATACCAAAATACACATAAAATATTTAAATTTGTATTGAAATAAATATACAAAATGCAAATACAGTAAGGTAAATTTGTATTAAAAGAGATATTCAAAAATACATATAAAGCAATGTAAATTTGTTTCAAAATATATATACGAATACACATAAAATAAAGTAGACTTCCATAGAAATATATATACAAAATACATATGAAATTATGTAAATACGTATAAAAATATATATACAAAATACATATCAAATAATGTAAATTCGTGTCAAAATAAATAAACAAAATATCATGAAAAGAATGTGTATTTGTATAAAAATAGATAATAGATAATAAATTTGTATAAAATATATATGCAAGATACTCATTAAATAATGTAAATATGTATAAAAAAGTATATACAAAAAACAAATAGAATAATGTAAATTCGTATCAAAATAAAAACACCGAATATTAATAAAATAATGTAAATTTGTATGAAAATAAAGATGCAAAATTCCCATAAAATAGCGCATTTCTTATAAAAATATATATACCAAAATTCACATAAAATAATTAAATTTGTATTGAAATAAATATACAAAATGCATATACAATAAGGTAAATTTGTTTTGAAAGAGATATGGAAAAATACATATAAAGCAATGTAAATTTGTTTCAAAATATATATACGAATACAAATAAAAAAAACGTAGATTTCTATAAAAATATCTATACAAAATACACATAAAATTAAGTAAATACGTATAAAAAAATGTGTATTTGTAAAAATATAAATATACAAAATACACATAAAATATCGTAAATTTGTATAAAACTATATACAAAAATACAAAGAAGTAATTAAATTTGTATGAAAATATATATACAAAATACAGCTAAAATAAGCTACATTTGAATTGAAATGTACATACAAAATACATAAAATAATGTAAATCTGTATCAAAATATTTATACAAATACATATAATAACGTAGATTTGTTTAAAAATATATAAACAAAATACACATTAAGTAATGTAAATACGTATAAAAATATGTACAAAATACACAAATAATAATGTAATTCGTATCAAAATTAATAAACAAAATAGCAATAAAATAATGTAAATTTGTATGGGAAAACATATACAAATAACGCAAATTTCTATAAAAATATATGTACAAAAATGCACCTAAAATAAAGTAAATTTGCAAAAAAATATATATACAAAACACACACTAAATAATGTAAATGCGTACGTAAAATAACCTAAATTTGTATAAAACTATATACAAAAATACACAAAAATAATTTAAATTTGTTTGAAAAGAAATATACAAAATACACATAAAATTAGGTAAATTTGTATTGAAATAGATATACAAAATAAACATCAAATAATGTAAATTTGAGTGAAAATATATAAACAAATACACTTAAAATAACGTAAATTTGTATAAAATATATATGCAAGATACACATTAAATAATGTAAATGTGTATAAAAAAATATATATACAAAAAACAAATAGAATAATGTAAAATCGTATCAAAATAAATACACAGAATATCAATAAAATAATGTAAATTTGTATGAAAATAAAGATACAAAATTCCCCAAAATTATCGCATTTTTATAAAATATATTTACCAAAATACACATAAAATATTTAAATTTGTATTGAAATAAATATACAAAATGCATATACAGTAAGGTAAATTTGTATTGAAAGAGATATTCAAAAATACATATAAAACAATGTAAATTTGTTTCAAAATATATATACGAATACACATAAAATAAAGTAGATTTCGATAGAAATATATATACAAAATACATATGAAGTTATGTAAATACGTATAAAAATATATATACAAAATACATATCAAATAATGTAAATTCATGTCAAAATAAATAAACAAAATATCATGAAAAGAATGTGTATTTGTATGAAAATAGATAATAGATAATGTAAATATGTATAAAAAAGTTTATACAAAAAACAAATAGAATAATGTAAAATCGTATCAAAATAAATACACCGAATATTAATAAAATAATGTAAATTTGTATGAAAATAAAGATGCAAAATTCCCATGAAATAGCGCATTTCTTATAAAAATATATATACCAAAATACACATAAATTTTTTAAATTTGTATTGAAATAAATATATATACGAATACAAATAAAAAAACGTAGATTTCTATAAAAATATATATACAAAATACACATAAAATTAAGTAAATACGTATAAAAAAATTTATTCAAAATACACATAAAATAATGTAAATTCGAATTAAAATAAAACACAAATAATCAAGTCATTCGTATCAAAATAAATAAACAAAAAACTAATTAAATAATGTAAATTTGTATGAGAAAACATATACAAAATACACATAAAATAACGTTTTAAGTTTCTATAAAAAAAAAATATGTACAAAAATGCACATAAAATTAGTTTGCATAAAAAAATATATACAAAACACACATTAGATAATGTAAATGAGTATGAAAATATGTATACAAAATACCTATGAAATAATCTATGTGTTTTTTGTATATAGTTTTTTTTATACATATTTACATTATTTAATGTTCATTTTGTATATATATTTTATCCAAATTTACATTATTTTATGTATATTTTTTTATATATTTTCATACATATTTACATTATTTTATGTGTTTTTTGTATATATATTTTTCTACGTATTTAAATTATTTTATGTGTATTTTGTAAATACATTTTCATAAAAAAACTACGTTATTTTATTGTGTGTTTAAGTCTATATTTTGATACAAATTTTATACAAATTCATGTTATTTAATGTGTATTTGTATATATATTTTCATACAAATTTATATTATTTTATGTGTATTTTTTCATATATTTCATTACAAATTTACCTTATTTTATGTTTATTTTGTATATTTATTTCATTCAATTCTAAATTATTTTATGTGTATATTGGTATTTGTATTTAGGTTATTTTATGTGTATTTTGTATATATATTTTCATCCAAAATTACATTATTTTATTGGTATTTCTTAATTTAACTCGATACGAGTTTAGATTATTTCATAGGTATTTTGTATACATATTTTTATACTCATTTACATTATCTAATGTGTGTTTTGTATATATATTTTTATGCAAATTTATTTAATGTTCATTTTTGTACATATATTTTTATAGAAATTTGCGTTATTTTATGTATATAGTTATATATAAATTTACGTTATTTTATGTGCATTTTGTATATTTATATTTATACAAATACACATTCTTTTATTGGTATATTTTTTATTTACATTTATACGAATTTACATTATTTTATGTGTATTTTGTATACATTTTTTTATACGTATTTACTTAATATTATGTGTATTTTGTATATGTATTTTTATAGAAATCTACGTTATTTTATGTGTATTCGTATATATATTTTGAAACAAATTTATATTATTTTATAAGTATCTTGCATATCTATTTCAATACAAATTTACCTTATTGTATGTGCATTTTGTATATTTATTTTAATACAAATTCAATTATTTTATGTGTATTTTTGTATCAATAATTTTATAAAAAATGCGTTATTCTAAAGGTATTTTGCATCTTAATTTTCATACAAATTTACATTATTTTATTAATATTCTGTGTATATATTTTGATACGATTTTACATTATACTATTTGTGTTTTGTATATATTTTTTTATACATATTTACATTATTTAATGTGTATTTTGAATATATATTTCATACAAATTTACGTTATTATAAGTGTATTTGTTTATGTATTTTCTTTCAAATTTACATTATTTTATATGTATTTTGTATATGTATTTCAATACAAATTAACCTAATTTTATGTGTATTTTGTATATTTCTTTTCATTCAAATTTAAATTATTTTTGTGTATTTTTGTATATAGTTTTATACAAATTTAGGTTATTTTATGTACGCATTTACATTATTTAATGTGTGTTTTGTATATATATTTTTATCCAAAGTTACTTTATTTTACGTTCATTTTTGGACATATATTTTTATGGAAATTAGCGTTATTTTATATGTATTTGTATATGTTTTCTCATACAAATTTACATTATTTTATTGATATTTTGTTTATTTAGTTTGATACAAATTACATGAATATATGTGTATTTTGTACATATTTTTTATACGTATTTACATTATTTAATGTGTATTTTGTTTATATATTTTTAAACAAATTTACGTTATTATATGTATTTTTATAAATATTTTGATACAAATTTACATTATTTTATGTATTTTGTATATACATTTCAATTCAAATTTAGCTTATTTTATCTGTATTTTGTATATCTATTTTCATACGAATTTAATAACTTCTGTGTATTTTTGTATATAGTTTATGCAAATTTACGTTATTTTATGTGTATTTTGTATATTTATATTTATACAAATACACATTCTTTTATTGGTATTTTGTTTATTTATTTTGAAACGAATTTACATTATTTTATGTGTATTTTGTATACATTTTCTTATACGTATTTACTTCATTTTATGTGTATTTTGTATATATATTTTTATACAAATCTACGTTATTTTATATGTATTCGTATATATATTTTGAAACAAATTTACATTGTTTTATATGTATTTTGTATTCTATTTCAATACAGATTTACCTTATTGTATGTGTATTTTGTATATTTATTTTAATACAAATTAATTTTTTCATGTGTATTTTGGTATATATTTTTATAAAAAATGCGTTATTTAATGGGTATTTTGCATCTTTATTTTCATACAAATTTACATTGTTTTATTAATATTCTGTGTATTTATTTTGATACGATTTTACATTATTCTATTTGTGTTTTGTATATATTTTTTTATACATATTTACATTATTTAATGTGTATTTTGTATATTTTAAAACAAATTTACGTTATTTTATGCCCATCTGTTAAAATATTTTGATACAAATTTACATTAGTTTATGTATTTTGTATATATATTTCAATACAAATTTAGTTTATTTTATGTATATTTTGTATATCTATTTTCATTCGTATCAAAATAAATAAACAAAATAGCAATAAAATAATGCAAATTTAAATATTATTTTATGTGTATTTTGTATATGTATTTCAATACAAATCTTCCTAATTTTATGTATAGTTTGTACATGTATTTAAATACAAATTTATTTAATTATATGAGTATTTTGTAAATCTATTTTCATACAAATTGAAATTAATTTTGTGTATTTTTGTATATATTTTTATACAAATATATTTTGTATATTTTTTTTCCTACATATATACGTTCTTTTATCGTAGTTTTGTTTATTTATTTTTATACGAATTTATATTATTTTAGGTGTATTTGATATGTATTTTTTTATACTTATTTATATCATTTTATTTGTGTTTTGAATATATATTTTTATAGAAATTTACTCTATTTTATGGGTCTTCGTATATATATTTTGATACAGATTTACTTTATTTATGTTTATTTTGCATATCTATTTCAATACAAATTTACCATATTGTATGTGTATTTTGTATATTTATTTTAATACAAATTTTATTATTTTATGTGTATTTTTGTAAAAATATGCGTTATTATTTGGGTATTTTGCATCTTTATTTTCATACAAATTTACATTATTTTATTGATATTCTGTTTATTTATTTTGATACGATTTTACATTATTCTATGTGTATTTTGTATATATATTTTTATACACATTTACATTATTTAATATATACTTTTATACTTTACTTTTTTTTACTATTTTATGTGTATTTGTTTATATATTTTCATACAAATTTACAATATTTTATGTGTAATTTGTATATGTATTTCAATACAGATTTGCCTAATTTTATGTGTATTTTGCATATCTATTTTCAAATAAATTTAAATTATTTTTATGTATTTTTTATATATTTTTATACAAATTTTAGTTATTTTATTTGTATTTTGTATTTATATTTTCCTACAAATATACATTCTTTTAGTGGAATTTTGTTCATTTATTTTCATAAGAATTTACATAATTTTATGTGTATTTTGTATATATATTTTTCTACGTATTTACATTATTTTATGTGTATTTTTTATATATATTTTTATAAAAATTTACGTTATTTTATTGTGTGTATTCGTATATGTTTTGATTCAAATTTACATTATTTTATGTTTATTTTGCATATCTAATTCAATATAGATTTACCTTATTGTATGTGTATTTTGTATATGTATTTTAATAAAAATTTAATAATTTTATGTGTACTTTGTATATATTTTCTTATACGTATTTACTTCATTTAATGAGTATTTTGTATATATATTTTTATAGTAATCTACGTTATTTTATGTGTATTGGCATATATATTTTGAAGCAAATTTACATTGTTTTATATGTATTTAGCATATCTTTTTCAATATAAATCTACCTTATTGTATGTGCATTTTGTATATTTATTGTAATACAAATTTAAATATTTTATTATTTTGGTATATATATTTTTATAAAAAGAGTTTTATATAAATTTAAAATATTTTATGTGTATTTTGTATATCTATTTTCATACAAATACACATTTATTATTGATATTTTGTTTATTTATTTTGACGCGAATTCACATTATTTAATGTGTATTGTGTATATATATATTTTTATAAGTATTTACGTCATTTCATGTGTATTTTGTATATATATTTCTATAGAAATATGTTATTATATGTGTATTCGTATATATATATTGAAATAAATATACATTGTTTTATGTGCATTTTGCATATGTTTTCAATATAAATTTACGTTATTCTACGTGCATTTTGTATATTAATTTTAATACAAATTTTATTATTCTATGTGTATTTTTGTATATGTATTTTCATAAAAAAAATGCTTTATTTTATGGGTATTTTGCATCTTTATTTTCATACAAATTTACATTATTTTATTGATATTCTGTGTATTTATATATATACAAAATACACATAGAATAATGTAAAATCGTATCAAAATAAATAAACAGAATATCAATAAAATAATGTAAATTTGTATGCAAATAAATATGCAAAATACCCAAATAATAACGCATATTTTTACAAAAATACACATAAAATAATTAAATTTGTATTAAAAAAAATATACAAAATACACATACAATATGGTAAATTTGTATTGAAATAGATATGCAAAATAAACATAAATAATGTAAATTTGTATCAAAATATATATACGAATACCCATAAAATAGAGTAAATTTCTATGAAAATATATACTCAAAACACAAATAAAATGATATAAATAAGTATAAAAATATGCATATCATATACACCTAAAATAATGTATATTCGTATAAAAATAAATAAACAAAACTATGATAAAAGAACGTATATATGTAGGAAAAAAAATATACAAAATATATTTGTATAAAAATATATACAAAAATACACAAAATTAATTTCAATTTGTATGAAAATAGATAAAAATACTCATATAATTAAATAAATTTGTATTTAAATACATGCACAAAATATACATAAAATTAGGTAGATTTGTATTGAAATACATATACAAAATACACATAAAATAATATTTAAATTTGAATGAAAATATATAAAAAATACACCTAAAATTACGTACATTTGTATAAAATATATATAAAAAATACACATTAAATTATGTAAATATGTTTAAAAATATATATATACAAAACACAAATAGAATAATGTAAAATAGTATCAAAATAAATACGCAGAATCTTAATAAAATAATGTAAATTTGTATGTAAATTAAGATGCAAAATACCCATAAAGAAACGCATTTTTTTATAAAAATATATATACCAAAATACACATAAAATATTTGAATTTGTATTAAAATAGATATACAAAATGCACATACAATAAGGTATATTTGTATTGAAATAGATATGCAAAATATATATAAAATAAATACGTATAAACAAATGTATACAAAATACACATAAAATAATGTAAATTCGTATCAAAATAAATAAACAAAATACCAATAAAAGAATGTGTATTTGTATAAATATAAATATACAAAATACACATAAAATAACGTAAATTTGTATGAAACTATATACAGAAATACACAGAAGTAATTAAATTTGTATGAAAATATATATACAAAATAAAAATACGTTATTTTATGTGTGTTCGTATATATATTTTGAAACAAATTTATTATATGTGTATTTGTATAAATATTTTGATACAAATTTAATTTATTTCATGTATTTTGTATATATATTTCAATTCAAATTTAGCTTATTTTATCTGTATTTTGTATATCTATTTTCATACGAATTTAATTACTTCTGTGTATTTTTGTATATAGTTTTATACAAATTTACGTTATTTTATGTGTATTTTGTATATTTATATTAATACAAATACACATTCTTTTTTTGGTATTTTGTTTATTTATTTTGATACGAGTTTACGTTATTTTATGTGTAATTTGTATACATTTTTTTATACGTATTTACTTCATTTATTCATTTATTTATTTGTATATATATTTCTATAGAAATCTACGTTATTTTATGTGTATTCGTATATATATTTTGAAACAAATTTACATTTTTTTATATGTATTTTGCATATCTATTTCAATACAGATTTACCTTATTGTATGTGTATTTTGTATATTTATTTTAATACAAATTAATTTTTTTATGTGTATTTTTGTAAATATATTTTTATAAAAAAATTGCGTTATTTTATGGGTATTTTGCATCTTTATTTTCATACAAATTTACATTATTTTATTAACATTCTGTGTATTTATTGTGATACGATGTTACATTATACTATTTGTGTTTTGTATATATATTTTTTATACATATTTACATTATTTAATGAGTATTTTGTATATATTTTATACAAATCTACTTTAATATAAGTGTAATTGTTTACATATTTTCATTTAAATTTACATTATTTTATGTGTATTTTGTATATGTATTTCAATTCAAATTTACCTAATTTTATGTGTATTTTGTATATTTATTTTCATACAAATACATATTCTCTTATTGATATTTTCCTTATTTATTTTGTCACGAGTTTACATTATTTAATGTGTATTTTGTATATATATTTTTATACGTATTTACATCATTTCATGTGTATTTTGTATATATATTTCTATAGAAATCTACGTTATTTTAAGTGTATTCGTATATATATTTTGAAACTAATCTTCATTATTTTATGTGTATTTTGTATATATATTTCATGACAAATTTGCCTTATTTTATGTTTATTTTTATATCTATTTTCATTCAAATTCAAATTATTTTATGTGTATATATTTATTTGTATATACGTTCTTTTATGTGTATTTTCTATATATATTTTCATTCAAAATTACATTATGTTATCGGTATTTTGTTCATTTTTTTTTTGGATACGAATTTACATTATTTCATGTGTATTTTCTATACATATACATATAGAGTAAATTTTTATGAAAATAGATATTGAAAATACATATAAAATTATGTAAATAAGTATAAAAATATATATATCAAATACACCTAAAAATATGAAAATTCAATATAAACTTACCTTATTGTATGTGCATTTTGTATATTTATTTCAATACAAATTGAAATATTTTATGTGTATTTTGGTATATATATTTTTATAAGAAATGCGCTATTTTATGGGAACTTTGCATCTTTATTTTCATACAAACTTACATTATTTTATTTTCATAGAAATTTACTCTATTTTATGAGTATTCGTATATATATTTTGATACAAATTTACATTATTGATGTGTATTTTGCATATCTATTTCAATACATATTTACCATATTGTATGTGTATTTTGTATATTTATTTTAATACAAATTAATTTTTTTATGTGTATTTTTATATAAATATATTTCTATAAAAAAATGCGTTATTTTATGGGTATTTTGCATCTTTATTTTCATACAAATTTACATTATTTTATTATTATTCTGTTTATTTATTTTGATACGATTTTACATTATTCTATATGTGTTTTCTATATTTTTTTTTATTCAAATTTACGTTATTTTAAGTGTATTTGTTTATGTATTTTCATTCAAATTTACAGTATTTTATGTGTATTTTGTATATGTATTTCAATACAAATTTACCTAATTTTATGTGTATTTTGTATATTTATTTTCATACAAATTTAAATTATTTTTGTGTATTTTTGTATATAGTTTTATACAAATTTATGTTATCTTATGTGTATTTTGTATATATATTTTCATACAAATACACATTCTTTTATGGATATTTTGTTTATTTATTTTGACACGAATTTACATTATTTAATGTGTATTTTGTATATATATATATATATATATATATATATATATATATATATATATATATATATATATATATATATATATATATCTATATATATATATATATATATATATTTTTTTGTTTTCTACGTATTTACATCCTTTAATGTATATTTTGTATATTTATAAAAATGCGTTATTTTATATATTTTGCATCTTTATTTTCATACAAATTTACATTATTTTATTTACATTCTATGTATTTATTATGATACGATTTTACATTATTCTATTTGTGTTTTGTATATATATTTTTTATAAATATTTACAAAACACAAATAGAATAATGTAAATATTAATAAAATAATGTAAATTTGTATGAAAATTAAGATGCAAAATACCCTTAAAATAATGCATTTTTTATAAAAATATATATACGAAAACACATAAAATATCTGATTTTGTATTAAAATAAGTATACAAAATGCACATACAATAAGGTAAATTTGTATTGAAATAGATACGCAAAATACATATAAAACAATGTAAATTTGTTTCAAAATATATAAAGGAATACACCTAAAATAACGTAGATTTCTATAAAAATATATATACAAAATACACATATAATTAAGTAAATACGTATAAAAAAATGGATACAAAATACACATAAAATAATGTAAACTCGTATCAAAATAAATAAACAAAATACTAATAAAAGAATGTGTGTTTGTATAAATATAAATATACAAAATACAAATAAGATAACGTAAAATTATATAAAACTATGTACATAAAAGTAATTAAATTTGTATTAAAATAGATATACAAAATACACATAAAATAAGCTAAATTTGAATTGAAATATATATACAAAATACATAAAATAATGTAAATTTTTTTCAAAATACTTATAAAAATACACATATAATAACGTAAATTTGTAAGAAAATATATAAACAAAATACACATTAAATAATGAAAATACGTATAAAAAAATGTACAAAATACACAAACAATCATGTAATTCGTATCAAAATAAATAGACAAAATACCAATAAAATAATGTAAATTTCTATGAGAAAACATATACAAAATACAAATAAATAACGCAAATGTCAATAAAAATATATATAATATAATATATTTTTATACATATTTAAAATATTTAATGTATATTTTGTATAAATATATTTTATCCAAATTTACGTTATTTTATGTGTATTTGTATATATATTTTTATACAAATTTACATTATTTTATGTGAGTTATGTATATGTATTTCAATACAAATATGCCTAACTTTATGTGTATTTTGCATATCTATTTTCAAACAAACAGTATAAAATAACGTTTTATTAATATTCTGTGTATTTGTTTTGATACGATTTTACATTATTCTATTTGTGTTTTGTATATATTTTTTTATTCATATTTACATTATTTAATGTGTGTTTTGTATATTTTAAAACAAATTTACGTTATTTTATGCGCATCTGTTAAAATATTTTGACACAAATTTACATTATTTTATGTATTTTGTATATATTTCAATACAAATTTAGTTTATTTTATGTATATTTTGTATATCTATTTTCATTCGTATCAAAATAAATAAACAAAATAGCAATAAAATAATGTAAATTTGCATGAGAAAACATATACAAATACACATAAAATAAAGCAAATTTCTAAAAAAATATATGTACAAAAATGCACATAAAAAAAAGTAAATTTGCATAAAAATATATATACAAGGCACACATTAAATAATGTAAATGCGTACATAAAATAACCTAAATTTGTATAAAACTATATACAAAAATACACAAAAATATATATACTAAAAACAAATAGAATAATGTAAAATCGTATCAAAATAAATACACCGAATATTAATAAAATAATGTAAATTTGTATGAAAATAAAGATGCAAAATTCCCATCAAAAAGCGCATTTCTATAAAAATATATACCAAAATACACATAAAATATTTAAATTTGTATTGAAATAAATATACAAAATGCACATACAATATGGTAAACTTCTATTGCAAGAGATATGCAAAAATACACTTAAAACAATATAAATTTGTTTCAAAATATATATAATAATACAAATAAAATAACGTAGATTTCTATAAAAATATATATACAAAATACACATAAAATTAAGTAAATACGTATAAAAAAAATGTAAACAAAATACACATAAAATAATGTAAATTCGAAACAAAATAAATAAACAAAATACCAATAAAAGAATGCGTATTTGTTCTGTGTATTTTTGTATATAGTTTTATACAAATTTACGATATTTTATGTGTATTTTGTATATTTATATTTATACAAATACACATTCTTTTGCTGGTATTTTGTTTATTTATTTTGATACGATTTTTATGTGTATTTTGTATTCATTTTTTTATACGTATTTACTTCATTTTATGTGTATTTTATATATATTTTAATTGAAATCAACGTTATTTTATGTGTATTCGTATATATATTTTGAAACAAATTTACATTGTTTTATATGTATTTTTCATATTTATTTCAATACAAATTTTCCTTACAGTATGTGCATTTTTTTATTTATTTTAATACAAATTTTAATATTTTATGTGTATTTTGGTATATATATTTTTATAAAAAATGTGTTATTTTATGGCTATTTTGCATCTTTATTTTCATACAAATTTACATTATTTTATTAATATTCTGTGTATTTATTTTGATACGATTTTACATTATTCTATTTGTGTTTTGTATATATTTTTTTATACATATTTACATTATTTAATTAGTATTTTGTATATATATTTGATACAAATTTACGTTATTTTAAGTGTATATGTTTATATATTTTCATTAAAATTTTCATTATTTTATGTGTATTTTGTGTATGTATTTCAATACAAATTTACCTAATTTTATGTGTATTTTGTATATCTAATTTCATACAAATACACATTCTTTTATTGAAATTTTGTTTATTTATTTTGACGAGAATTTAAATTATTTAATGTGTATTTTGGGTATATATTTTTATACGTATTTACATCATTTCATGTGTATTTTGTATATATATTTCTATAGAAATCTACGTTATATTATGTGTATTCGTATATAGATTTTTAAACAAATTTACACTTTTATGTGTATTTTGCATATTTTTTCAATACAAATTTACCGTATTGTATATGCATTTTATATACTAATTTTAATACAAATTTAATTTTTCTATGTGTATTTTTGTATCTGTATTTTTATAAAAATATGCTTTATTTTATGGGTATTTTGCATCTTTATTTTCATACAAAATTTACGTTATTTTATTGATATTCTGCTCATTCATTTTGATACGATTTGACATTATTCTATGTGTATTTTGTATATATTTTTCATACAAATTTACGTTATTTTATGTGTATTTGTTTATATATTTTGACACAAATTTACAATATTTTATGGGTATTTTGTATATATATTTCAAAAGAAATTTTCCTAGTTTTATGTGTATTTTGAATATCTATTTTCATACAAACTGAAATTATTTATATGTATTTTTGCATATATTTCAATACAAATTTTAGTTATGTTATGTGTATTTTGTAAATCTATTTTCATTCAAATATATATTATTTTATTGGTATTTTGTTGATTTATATTGATACGAATTTACATTATTTTATATGTACTTTTTATATATAATTTTATACGCATTTACATTATTTAATATTTATTTTGAAAATATAATTTTATACAAATTCATGGTATTTTATGTGTATTTGTATATATATTTTCATATAAATTTACATTATTTTATGTGTATTTTGTACATATATTTCATTACAAATTTACGTTATTTTATGTTTATTTTGTATGTGTATTTTGTACATTTATATTTATACAAATACACATTCTTTTATTGGTATTTTGTTTATTTATATTGTTTCGAATTTACATTATTTTATGTGTATTTTGTTTACATTTTTTTATACGCATTTACTTAATTTTATGTGTATTTTGTATATATATTTTTATAGAAATCTACGTTATTTTATGTGTATTCGTACATATATTTTGAAACAAATTTACATTGTTTTATATGTACAATAAGGTAAATTTGTATTGAAATAGATATGCAAAATACATATAAAGCAATGTAAATTTGTTTCAAAATATGTATACGAATAAACATAAAATAACGTAGATTTCTATAAAAATATATATACAAAACACACATAAAATGAAGTAAATACGTATAAAAAATGTATACAAAATACACATAAAATAATGTAAATTCGTATCAAAATAAATAAACAAAATACCAATAAAAGAATGTGTGTATAAATATAAATATACAAAATTCACATAAAATAACGTAAATTTATATAAACTATATACAATATACACAGAAGTAATTAAATTTGTATGAAAATATATACAAAACACACACAAAATAAGCTAAATTTGAATTGAAATATATATACAAAATACATGAAATAAAGTAAATTGGTATCAAAATATTTATACCAATACACATATAATAACGTAAATTTGTATGAGAAGATATAAACAAAATACACATTAAATAATGTAAATACGTATAAAAAAATGTGTACAAAATACACATATAATCGTGTAATTCGTATCAAAATAAATAAACAAAATACAAATAAAATAATATAAATTTGTATGAGTAAACGTGTATAAATATAAATGTTCAAAATACACATACAAAATAAACATAAAATAAGGTAAATTTGTAATGAAATATATGTACAAAATACACATAAAATAATGTAAATTTATATGAAAATATATAAACAAATACACATAAAATACCATGAATTTGTATAAAATTATATATTCAAAATAAATATTAAATAATGTAAATGCGTATAAAAATATATATAAAAAGTACATATTAAATAATGTAAATTCGTATCAATATAAATCAACAAAATACCAATAAAATAATATATATTTGAATGAAAATAGATTTACAAAATACATATAACATAACTAAAATTTGTATTGAAATATATACAAAAATACATAAAAATAATTTGAGTTTGTATGAAAATAGATATTCAAAATACACATAAAACTAGGAAAATTTCTTTTGAAATATATATACAAAATACCCATAAAATATTGTAAATTTGTATCAAAATATATAAACAAATACACATAAAATAACGTAGATTTGTATGAAAAATATTTACAAAATACACATAGAATAATGTCAAATCGTATCAAAATGATTGAGCAGAATATCAATAAAATAACGTAAATTTGTATGAAAATATAGATGCAAAATACCCACAAAATAAAGCATATTTTTATAAAAATAGATATACAAAAATACACATAGAATAATTAAATTTGTATTAAAATTAATATACAAAATGCATATACAATAAGGTAAATTTGTATTGAAAAAATATGCAAAATACACATAAAATGTAAATTTGTTTAAAAATCTATATACGAATACACATAATATAACGTAGATTTCTATAGAAATATATATACAAAATACACATGAAATGATATAAATACGTATAAAAATATATATACAAAATACACATTAAATAATTTAAATTCTCGTCAAAATAAATAAACAAAATATCAATAAAACAATGTGTATTTGTATGAAAATAGATATACAAAATACTCATAAAATAACCTAAGTTTGTATAAAACTATATACAAAAATACACAAAAATAATTTAAATTAGTATGAAAATAAATACACAAAATACACATAAAATTAGGAAAATTTGTATTAAAATACATATACAAAATACACATAAAATAATGGAAGTTTGAATGAAAATATATAAACATATACACTTAAAATAACGTAAATTTGTATCAAATATATATTCAAAATACTAATCAAATAATGTAAATATGTATAAAAAAAATATATTCGAAACACAAATAGAATAATGTAAAATCGTATCAAAATAAATACACAGAATATTAATAAAATAATGTAAATTTGTATGAAAATAAAGATGCAAAATAGCCATAAAATAACGCAATTTTTATAAAAATATATATACCAAAATACACATAAAATATTAAAATTTATATTAAAATAAATATAAAAAATGCACATACTGTAAGGTAAATTTGTATTGAAATAGATATGCAAAATACATATAAAACAATGTAAATTTGTTTCAAAATCTATATACGAATACACATAAAATAACGTTGATTTCTATAAAAATATATACAAAATACACATAAAATGAAGTAAATACGTATAAAAAAATGAATACAAAATACACATAAAAATCGTATCAAAATAAATAAACAAAATACCAGTAAAAGAAAGTGTATTTGTATAAATATAAATATACAAAATACACATAAAATATCGTAAATTTGTATAAAACTATATACAAAAATACACAGAAGTTATTAAATTTGTATGAAAATATATATACAAAATACAGCTAAAATAAGCTAAATTTGAATTGAAATGTACATACAAAATACATAAAATAATGTAAATCTGTATCAAAATATTTATACAAATACATTTAATAACGTAGATTTGTTTAAAAATATATAAACAAAATACACATATAATCATGTAATTCGTATCAAAATAAATAAACAAAATAGCAATAAAATAATGTAAATTTGTATAAGAAAACATATACAAATAACGCAAATTTCTATAAAAATATATGTACAAAAATGCACATAAAATAAAGTAAATTAGCATAAAAATATATATACAAAACACACACTAAATAATGTAAATGCGTACATAAAATAACCTAAATTTGTATAAAACTATATACAAAAATACACAAAAATAATTTAAATTTGTTTGAAAAGAAATATACAAAATACACATAAAATTAGGTAAATTTGTATGGAATTACATATACAAAATACACATCAAATAATGTAAATTTGAATGAAAATATATAAACAAATACACGTAAAAAAACGTAAATTTGTATAAAATATATATGCAAGATACACATTAAATAATGTAAATGTGTATAAAAAAAATATATACAAAAAACAAATAGAATAATGTAAAATCGTATCAAAATAAATACACAGAATATCAATAAAATAATGTAAATTTGTATGAAAATAAAGATGCAAAATTCCCAAAAATTATCGCATTTTTTATAAAAATATATATACCAAAATACACATAAAATATTTAAATTTGTATTGAAATAAATATACAAAATGCATATACAGTAATTTAAATTTGTATTGAAAGAGATATTCAAAAATACATATAAAACAATGTAAATTTGTTTCAAAATATATATACGAATACGCATAAAATAAAGTAGATTTCTATAGAAATATATATACAAAATACATATGAAATTATGTAAATACGTATAAAAATATATATACAAAATACATATCAAATAATGTAAATTCATGTCAAAATAAATAAACAAAATATCATGAAAAGAATGTGTATTTGTATGAAAATAGATAATAGATAATAAATTTGTATAAAATATATATGCAAGATACACATTAAATAATGTAAATATGTATAAAAAAGTTTATACAAAAAACAAATAGAATAATGTAAAATCGTATCAAAATAAATACACCGAATATTAATAAAATAATGTAAATTTGTATGAAAATAAAGATGCAAAATTCCCATAAAATAGCGCATTTCTTATAAAAATATATATACCAAAATACACATAATATATTTAAATTTCTATTGAAATAAATATACAAAATGCACATACAATAAGGTAAATTTGTATTGAAAGAGATATTCAAAAATACATATAAAACAAGGTAAATTTGTTTCAAAATATATATACGAATACAAATAAGAAAACGTAGATTTCTATAAAAATATATATACAAAATACACATAAAATTAAGTAAATACGTATAAAAAATGTATATAAAATACACACAAAATAATGTAAACTCGAATTAAAATAAATAAACAAAATACCAATAAAAGAATGTGTATTTGGACAAATATAAATATACTAAATACACATACAAAATAAACATAAATAAGGTAGATTTGTAATAAAAAATGTGTACAAAATACACATAAAATAATGTAAATTTATATGAAAATATATATACAAATACACATAAAATACCATGAATCTGTAAAAAAAAATGTTCAAAATAAATATTAAATAATGTAAAAGCGTATAAAAATATATATACAAAGTACATATAAAATGAAAATTAAGATGGAAAATACCTATAAAATAACGCATTTTTTATAAAATTATTGATACCAAAATACACATAAAATATTTGAACTTGTATTAAAATAAATATACAAAATGCACATACAATAAGGTAAATTTGTATTGAAATAGATATGCAAAATACATATAAAATGATGTAAATTTGTTTCAAAATATATTACGAATACACATAAAATAACGTAGATTTCTATAAAAATACATATTCAAAATACAAATAAAATTAAGTAAATACGTATAAAAAAATGTATACAAAATACACATAAAATAATGTAAATTCGTATAAATGTAAATAAACAATATACCAATAAAAGAATGTGTATTTTTATATATATAAATATACAAAATGTACATAAAATAACGTAAATTTATATAAAACTATATACATAAAATAACGCAAATTTCTATAAAAATATATGTAAAAAATGAACATTAAATATATTTGCATAAAAATATATATACAAAACAATAATCTAAATTCGTATCGAATTAAATTAATAAATACCAATAAAATAATGTAATTTTGGATGAAAATATATATACAAAATACACATAAAATAACCTAAATACAAATACAAATATACACATAAAATAATTTAAAATTGAATGAAATAAATATACAAAATAAACATAAAATAAGATAAATTTGTAATGAAATATATGAAAAAATA
Source organism: Eriocheir sinensis (assembly GCF_024679095.1). NCBI lineage: Eukaryota > Metazoa > Arthropoda > Malacostraca > Decapoda > Varunidae > Eriocheir > Eriocheir sinensis. The sequence goes on along the minus strand of NW_026111743.1, from coordinate 886,987 downwards.
CACATAAAATAATATAAATTTGTATGAAAATATGTATACAAATACACATTAAATAACATGAATTTGTATAAAATTTGTATCAAAATATATACTTATACTCACAATAAAATAACGTAATTTTTTTATGAAAATGTATATACAAAATACACATAAAATAATTTAAATACGTATAAAAATATATATACAAAAAACACATACAAGAATGTAAATATGTATGAAAATATATAAACAAATACACATAAAATAATGTAAATTTTGATAAAATATATATCATAAAATAATGTAAATTCGTATCAAAATAAATAAACAAAATACCAATAAAAGAATGTGTATTTGAATGAATATAAATATAGAAAATACACATAAAATAACGTAAATTTATATAAAACTATATACAAAAAACACAGAAGTAATTAAATTTGTATGAAAATATATACAAAATACACACGATATAAACTAAATTTGAATTGAAATATATATACAAAATACATGAAATAAAGTAAATTTGTATCAAAATATTTATACAAATACACATATAATAACGTAGATTTGTATGAAAATATATAAACAAAATACACATTAAATAATGTAAATACGTATAAAAAAATATGTACAAAATACTCATATAATCATGTAATTCGTATCAAAATAAATAAACAAAATACCAATAAAATAAAATAAATTTGTATGACTAAACGTGTATGTTGCATATTTTTTCAATACAAATATACCTTATTATATACGCATTTTGTATATAAACTTTAATACAAATTTAATTATTCGATGTGTATTTTTGTATCTGTATTTTTATAAACATATTCTTTATTTTTTGGGTATTTTGCATCTTTATTTTCATACAAATTTACATTATTTTATTGATATTCTGCTCATTCATTTTGATAGGAATTGACATTATTCTATGTGTATTTTGTATATATTTTTCATACAAATTTACGTTATTTTATGTGTATTTGTTTATATATTTTGACACAAATTTACAATATTTTATGGGTATTTTGTATATACATTTCAAAAGAAATTTACCTAGTTTTATGTGTATTTTGTATATCTATTTTCATACAAACTCAAATTATTTCTATGTATTTTTGTATATATTTCAATACAAATTTTAGTTATGTTATGTGTATTTTGTAAATTTATTTTCATTCAAATATATATTATTTTATTGGCGTTTTGTTGATTTATATTGATACGAATTTACATTATTTTATATGAACTTTGTATATATATTTTTATACGCTTTTCCATTATTTAATATTTATTTTGAATATATATTTTTATACAAATTCATGGTATTTTATGTGTATTTGTATATATATTTTCATATAAATTTACTTTATTTTATGTGTATTTTGTACATATATTTTATTACAAATCTACCTTATTTTATGTTTATTTTGTATGTATTTTGTATATTTATATTTATCCAAATACACATTCTTTTATTGGTATTTTGTTTATTTATTTTAATTCGAATTTGCGTTCTTTTATCTTAATTTTATTTATTTATTTTGATAAGAATTTTCATTTTTTTTAGGTGTATTTGATATATATATTTTTATACTTATTTACATAATTTTATATGTATTTTGAATATATATTTTCATAGAAATTTACTCTATATGTATGTATAGAAAATACACATGAAATAATCTAAATTCGTATCGAAATAAATGAACAAAATACCGATAAAATAATGTAATTTTGAATGAAAATATATATAGAAAATACACATAAAATAACGTAAATACAAATAAATATATAAACATAAAATGATTTGAATTTGAATGAAAATAGATATAAAAATAAACTTAAAATAAGGCAAATTTATAAAGAAATATATATACAAAATACACATAAAATAATGTAGATTTGTTTCAAAATATATATACGAATACACATAAAATAACGTAGATTTCTATAGAAATATATATACAAAATACACATGAAATGTTGTAAATACGTATAAAAATATATATACAAAATACACATTAAATAATGTAAATTCGTGTCAAAATAAATAATTAAAATATCAATAAAAGAATGAGTATTTGTATGAAAATACATATACAAAATACACATAAAATAACGTAAATTTGTATAAAACTATATATAAAAATACACAAAAATAAGTTAAATTTGAATGAAAATAAATATACAAAATACATATAAAATTAGGTAAATTTGTAAAGAAATACATATACAAAATACACATAAAATAATGTAAATTTGATTGAAAATATATATAAACAAATACACTTAAATTAACATAAATTTGTATAAAATATATATAAAAAATACTCATTAAATAATGTAAATATGTATAAAATATATATATACAAAACACAAATAGAATAATGTAAAATCGTATTAAAATAAATACACAGAATGTAAATAAAATAATGTAAATTTGTATGAAAATAAAGATGCAAAATATCCATAATATAACGCATTTTTTATAAATATACAAAATACACATGAAAGGATGTAAATACGTATAAAAATATATATACAAAATACACATTAAATAATGTAAATTCGCGTCAAAATAAATAAACAAAATGTCAATAAAAGAATGTGTATTTGTATGAAAATAAATATACAAAATACACATAAGATAACATAAATTTGTATAAAACTATATACAAAAATACATAAAAATAATTTAAATTTGTATGAAAATAAATATACAAAATACACATAAAGTTAGGTAAATTTGTATTTAAATACATATACAAAATACACATAAAATACTGTAAATTTGAATGAAAATGCATAAACAAATACACTTAAAATAACGTAAATTTGTTTAAAAAATATATACAAAACACAAATAGAATAATGTAAAATCGTATCAAAATAAATACACAGAATATTAATAAAATAATGTAAATTTGTATGAAAATAAAGAAGCAAAATACCCATAAAATAACTCATTTTTTTTAAATATATATACAAAAATGCATATAAAAAAATGTATTTGTATTACAATAAATATACAAAATACTCATACAATAAGGTAAATCTGTATTGAAATACATATGCAAAATACATATAAAACAACGTAAATGTGTTTCAAAATATATATACGAATACACATAAAATAACGTAGATTTGTATAAAAATATATATTCAAAATACAGGTAAAATGAAGTAAATACGTATAAAAAAAATGTATACAAAATACACATAAAATAATGTAAATTTGTATCAAAATAAATAAACAAAATACCAATAAAAGAATGTGTATTTGTATAAAAATAAATATACAAAATACACAAAAAATAACGTATATTTGTATAAAACTATATACAAAAATACACAAAAGTAATTAAATTCGTATAAAATAGATATACAAAATACAGATAAAATAAGCTAAATTTGAATTGAAATGTATATACAAAATATATAAAATAATGTAAATTTGTATCAAAATATTTATAAAAATACATATAATAACGTAAATTTGTTTAAAAATATATAAACAAAATACACATTAAGTAATGTAAATACGTATAAAAAATATGTACAAAATACACATATAATCATGTAATTCGTATCAAACTAAATAAACAAAATAGAAATAAAATAATGTATATTTGTGTGAGAAAACATATACAAATACATATAAAATAACGCTAATTTCTATAAAAATATATGTCCAAAAATGAACGTAAAATAAATTAACTTTGGATAAAAATATATATACAAAACACACATTAAATAATGTAAATGAGTACATAAAATAACCTAAATTTGTATAAAACTATACACAAAAATACACAAAAATAATTTAAATTTGTATGAAAAGAAATATACAAAATACACATAAAATTAGGTTAATTTATATTGAAATACATATACAAAATACACATAAAATAGTGTAAATTTGACAAGAAATATATAAACAAATACACATATAATAACGTAAATTTGTATGAAATATATATACAAAATACACATTAAATAATGTAAATATGTAAAAAAAATATATACAAAAAACAAATAGAATAATGTAAAATCGTATCAAAATATATACACAGAATATTAATAAAATAATGTAAATTTGTATGAAAATTAAGATGCAAAATACCTATAAAATAACGCAATTTTTTTAAAATTATTGATACCAAAATACACATAAAATATTTGAATTTGTATCAAAATAAATATACAAAATGCACATACAATAAGGTAAATTTGTATTGAAATAGATATGCAAAATACATAAAAAATAATGTAAATTTGTTTCAAAATATATATGCGAATACACATAAAATAACGTAGATTTCTATAAAAATACACATATAAAATACACATAAAATTAAGTAAATACGTATAAAAAAATGTATACAAAATACACATAAAATAATGTAAATTCGTATAAATATAAATAAACAATATAGCAATAAAAGAATATGTATTTGTATAAATATAAATATACAAAATGCACATAAAATAACGTAAATTTATATAAAACTATATACATAAAATAACTCAAATTTCTATAAAAATATATGTACAAAAATGAACATAAAATAGCTTTGCATAAAAATATATATACAAAACACACATTAGATAATGTAAATGAGTATAAAAATATGTATACAAAATACCTATGAAATAATCTAAATTCGTATCGAATTAAATTAAGAAAATACCAATATAATAATGTAATTTTGGATGAAAATATATATACAAAATACACATAAAATTACAAAATACAAATACAAATATACACATAAAATAATTTAAAATTGAATGAAATAAATATCAAAATAAACATAAAATAAGGTAAATTTGTAATGAAATATATGAAAAAATACACATAAAATAATATAAATTTGTATGAAAATATATATACAAATACACATTAAATAACATGAATTTGTATAAAATTTGTATCAAAATATATACTTATACACACAATAAAATAACGTAATTTTTTTATGAAAATGTATATACAAAATACACATAAAATAATTTAAATACGTGGAAAAATATATAAACAAAAAACATATAAAATAATGTAAATTTTTATGAAAATATATAAACAAATACACATAAAATAATATAAATTTGGCTAAAATATATATACAAAATGAGCATTAAATAATGTAAATATGTATAAAAAAAAATATACAAAATACACATGGAATAATGTTAAATCGTATCAAAATAAATAAAGAGAATATCAATAAAATAATGTAAAGTTGTATGAAAATAAAGATGCAAAATATCCATATAATAACGCATATTTCCATAAATATATATATACAAAAATACATATAAAATAATTAAATTTGTATTAAAATAAATATACAAAATGCACGTACAATAAAGTAAATTTGTATTGAAATAGATATGCAAAATACACATCAATAATGTAAATTTGTATGAAAATATATATACGAATACTCATAAAATAGAGTAAATTTTTCTGAAAATATACATACAAAATAGATATACAAAATACACATATAACTAGTTAAATTTGTATGTAAATACATGTACAAAAAACACATAAAATAATGTAGATTTGTATGAAATGAAAACAAGTACATTTTATATAAAATATATATACAAAATACACATAGAATAATGTAAAATCATATCAAAATAAATACACAGAATATCAATAAAATAATGTAAATTTGTATGAAAATAAAGTTGCAAAATACCCATAAAATAAAGCATATTTTTATAAAAATACATATACAAAAATACACATAGATTAATCAAATTTGTATTAAAATTAATATACAAAATGCACATACAATAAGGTAAATTTGTATTGAAAAAATATGCAAAATACACATAAAACAATGTGAATTTGTTTCAAAATATATATACGAATACACATAAAATAACGTAGATTTCTATAGAAATATATATATAAAATACACTTGAAATAATGTAAATACGTTTAAAAATATATATACAAAATACACATTAAATAATGTTAATTCGTGTCAAAATAAATAAACAAAATATCACGAAAAGAATATGTATTTGTATGAAAATAGATATACAAAATACACATAAAATAACCTAAATTTGTATAAAACTATATACAAAAATACACAAAAATAATTTAAACTTGTATGAAAGTAAATATACAAAAAACATAAAATTAGGTAAATTTGTATTGAAATACATATACAAAATACACATAAAATAATGTAAATTTGAATGAAAATATGTAAACATATAGACCTTAAATAACGTAAATTTGTATCAAATATATATACAAAAAACACATTAAATAATGTAAATATGTATAAAAAAATATAAACAAAACACAAATAAAATAATGTACAATCGTATCAAAATAAATACAGAAAATATTAATAAAATACTGTAAATTTGTATGAAAATTAAGATGGAAAATACCCATACAATAACGCATTTTTTATAAAAATATATATACGAAAAAACATAAAATATTTGATTTTGTATTAAAATAAATAGATATACAAAATACACATAAAATAAGCTAAATTTGAATTGAAAAATATATATACAAAATTTTATAGAAATATATAAACAAAATACACATTAAATAATGTAAATACGTATAAAAAAATGTACAAAATACACAAATAATCATGTAATTCGTATCAAAATAAATAGACAAAATACCAATAAAATAATGTAAATTTCTATGAGAAAACATATACAAAATACACATAAATAACGCAAATATCAATAAAAATATATATAATATAATATATTTTTATACATATTTAAAATATTTAATGTATATTTTGTAAATACATTTTATCCAAATTTACGTTATTTTATATGTATTTGTTTATTATATTTTCATACAAATTTACATTATTTTATGTGAGTTTTGTATATGTATTTCAATACAAATTTGCCTAACTTTATGTGTATTTTGCATATCTGTTTTCAAACAAATTTAAATTATTTTTGTATATTTTTGTATATATTTTTATACAAATTTTAGTTATTTTATTTGTTTTTTATATATATATTTTCCTACAAATATACATTCTTTTATTGGAATTTTGTGTATTTTTTTTTTACGAATTTACATTATTTTATGTGTATTTTGTATATATATTTTTCTACGTATTTAAATTATTTTATGTGTATATTATATATACATTTTCATAAAAATTTACGTTATTTTATTGTGTGTATTCGTATATATTTTGAAACAAATTTTATACAAATTCATGTTATTTTATGTGTATTTGTATATATATTTTCATACAAATTTATATTATTTTATGTGTATTCTTACATATATTTTATTACAAATTTACCTTATTTTATGTTTATTTAGTGTATTTATTTCATTCAATTTTAAATTATTTAATGTGTATATTTGTATTTGTATTTAGGTTATTTTATGTGTGTTTTCTATATATATTTTCATCCAAAATTACATTATTTTATTGTTATTTTCTTAATTTAACTCGATACGAATTTAGATTATTTCATAGGTATTTTGTATACATGTTTTTATACTCATTTACATTATCTAATGTGTGTTTTGTATATATTTTTTTATGCAAACTAATTTTATATGCATTTTTGTACATATATTTTTATAGAAACTTAAAAAGCTATTTTATGTGTATTTTGTATATGTTTTCTCATACGAATTTACATTATTTAATTAGTTTTTTGTTTATTTATTTTGATACGAATGACTTGATTATTTGTGTATTTTGTAAATATTTTTTATACGTATTTACTTAATGTGTATTTTGTTTATATATATTTTTTACAAATTTACGTTATTATATGTGTATTTGTTAAAAATATTTTGAAACGAATTTACTTTATTTTATGTATTTTGTATATATATTTCAATTCAAATTTAGCTTATTTTGTGTGTATTTTGTATATCTATTTTCATACAAATTTAATTACTTCTGTGTATTTTTGTATATAGTTTTATACAAATTTACGTTATTTGATGTGCAATTTGTATATTTATATTTATACAAATACACATTCTCTTATTGGTATTTTTTTTATTTATATTTATACGAATTTACGTTATTTTATGTGTATTTTGTATACATTTTTGATTCGTATTTACTTAATTTTATTTGTATTTTGTATATTTATATTTATAGAAATCTACGTTATTTTATGCGTATTCGTATATATATTTTGAAACAGATTTACATTGTTTTATATGTATTTTGCATATCTATTTCAATACAAATTTACCTTATTGTATGTGCGTTTTGTATATTTATTTTAATACAAATTCAAATATTTTATGTGTATTTTGGTATATATAATTAAAAAAAAAAGCGTTATTTTATAGGTATTTTGCATCTTAGTTTTCATACAAATATACATTATTCTGTGTATATATTTTGATACGATTTTATATTATACTATTTGTGTTTTGTATATATTTTTTTATACATATTTTCATTATTTAATGTGTATTTTTTATATATATTTTATACAAATTAATGTTATTTTAAGTGTATTTGTTTATATAATTTAATTAAAATTTACATTATTTTAAGTGTATTTTGTATATGTATTTTAATACAAATTTACCTAATTTTATGTGTATTTTGTATATTTATTTTCATACAAATTTAAATTATTTTTGTGTTTTTTTGTATATACATATAGAGTAAATTTCTATGAAAATATATATTCAAAATACATATAAAATTATGTAAATAAGTATAAAAATATATACATCAAATACACCTAAAAAAATGAAAATTCGTATCAAAATAAATAAACAAAATTCCGATAAAAGAACGTATATTTGTAGGAAAATAAATATACAAAATACACATAAAATTACGAAAATTTGAATAAAAATATATACATAAAACAAAAAAATAAATTTCAATTTGTATGAAAATAGAAATTTGTATTTAAATACATGTACAAAATACACATAAAATAATGTAAATTTGTATGAAATGAAAACAAATTCACATAAAATAACGTACATTTGTATAAAATAGATATACAAAATATACATAGAATAATGTAAAATCGTATCAAAATAAATACACAGAATATCAATAAAATAATGTAATTTTGTATGAAAATAAAGATGCAAAATACCCATAAAATAAAGCATATTTTTTAAAAAATACATATACAAAAATACACATAGAATAACTAAATTTGTATTAAAATTAATATACAAAATGCACTTACAATAAGGTAAATTTGTATTGAAAAAATATACAAAATGCACATAAAACAATGTATATTTGTTTCAGAATATATATACGAATAAACATAAAATAACGTATATTTCTATAGAAATATATATACAAAATACACATGAAATGACTTATATACGTATAAAAATATATATACAAAATACACATTAAATAATGTAAGCTCCCATCAAAATAAATAAACAAAATATCAATAAAAGAATGTGTATTTGTATGAAAATAGATATACAAAATACACATAAAATACTGTAAATTTGTATAAAACTCTATTCAAAAATACACAAAAAATAATTTAAATTTGTATAAAAATATATATACAAAATACACATAAAATTAGGTAAATTTCTATTGAAATACATATACAAAATACATATAAAATAATGTAAATTTGAATGAAAATATATAAACAAATACACTTAAAATAACGTAAATTTGTATGAAATATATATAGAAAATACACATTAAATAATGTAAATATGTATAAAAAAATATATATAAAACACAAATAGAATAATGTAAAATAGTATCAAAATAAATACACAGAATATTAATAAAATAATGTAAATTTGTATGAAAATAAAGATGCAAAATACCCATAAAACAACGCAGTTTTTGTGAAAATATATATACCAAAATACACATAAAATATTTAAATTTGTATTACAATAAATATTCAAAATGCACATACAATAAGGTAAATTTGTATTGAAATAGATATGCAAAATACACATAAAACAATGTAAATTTGTTTTAAAATATATATACGAATACACGTAAAATAACGTAGATTTCTATAAAAATATATATACAAAATACACATAAAATGAAGTAAATACGTATAAGAAAACGTATACAAAATACACATAAAATAATGTAATTTCTTATCAAATAAAATAAACTAAATGCCAATAAAAGAATGTTTACTTGTATAAATATAAATATACAAAATACACATAAAACAACGTAAAATTGTATAAAACTATATACAAAAATAAACTAAAATAATTAAATTTATATGAAAATACTAAAGAAAAAACAAAAGACACATAAAATATGCTAAATTTGAATTGAAATAAATTTAGAAAATACATAAAATAATGTAAATTTGTATCAAAATATATATTCAAATACACATATAATAACGTAAATTTGTATAAAAATATATAAAGAAAATACACATTAAATAATGTAAATACGTATAAAAGATATGTGCGTAATGTAAAAATTTATATAATTAAAGATGCAAAATACCCATAAAATAATTCATATTTAAAAAAAATATATACAAAAATACACAAAAAATAATTAAATTTGTATTAAAATAAATATACAAAATACACATACAATAAGGTAGATTTTTATTGAAATAGATATGCAAAAAACACATAAAATAATGAGATTTTTTATCAAAATATATACGAATACAGACAATAAAATTACGTAAATTTTATGAAAATATATATACAAATTACACATAAAATAATGTAAATACATAGAAAAATATATATACAAAATACACATAAAATAATGTAAATTCGTATCAAAATAAATAAACAAAATTTCCTCTAAAAGAATGTATATTTGTAGGAAAATATATATACAAAATACAAATAAAATAACAAAAATTTGTATAAAAATATTTACAAAAATACACAGAAATAATTTAAATTTGTTTGAAAATAGATATGCAAAATACACATGAAATTAGGCAAATTTTTTTTGAAATACATATACAAAATACACATAAAATAATGTAAATTTGTATGAAAATATATAAACAAATACACATAAGATAACGTAAATTTCCATAAAATGTATGTACAAAATATACATTAAATAAAGTAAATATGTCTAAAAATATATACAAAATACACAGAGTAAAGCAAAATCGTATCACAATAAATAAACAGACTATCAATAAAATAATGTAAATTTGTATGAAAATAAAGATGCAAAATACTCATATAATAACGCATATTTGTTTCAAAATATATATACAAAAATACACATAAAATAATTAAATTTGTATCAAAATAAATATTCAAAAGGCACATACAATAAAGAAAATTTGTATTGAAATAGATATGGGAAATACACATAAATAATGTAAATTTGTATCAAAATATATATACGAATACACCTAAAATAATGAAAATTCGTATTAAAATAAATAAACAAAATTCCGATAAAAGAACTTATATTTGTAGGAAAATAAATATACAAAATACACATAAAATTACTAAAATTTGAATAAAAATATATACTAAAATACACAAAATTAATTTCGATTTGTATGAAAATAGATATACATAATACACATATAATTAGTTAAATTTGCATTTAAATACATGTACAAAATACACATAAAATAATGTAAATTTGTATGAAATGAAAACAAATTCACATAAAATAACGTTCATTTGTATGAAATATATATACAAAATATACATAGAATAATGTAAAATCGTATCAAAATAAATACACAGAATATCAATAAAATAATGTAAATTTGTATAAAAATAAAGATGCATAATAACCATAAAATAAAGCATTTTTTTATGAAAATACATATACAAAAATACACATAGAATAATTAAATTTGTGTTATTTTATATGTACTTTGTATATATATTTTTATACGCATTTACATTATTTAATATTTATTTTGAATATATAATTTTATACAAATTCATGGTATTTTATGTGTATTTGTATATATATTTTCATAAAAATTTACATTATTTTATGTGTATTTTGTACATATATTTCATATACAAATTTACCTTATTTTATGTTTATTTTGTATGTGTATTTTGTACATTTATATTTATACAAATACACATTCTTTTATTGGTATTTTTTTATTTTTTTTTATTCGAATTTACATTATTTTATTTGTATTTTGTTTACATTTTTTTATACGTATTTACTTAATTTTATGTTTATTTTGTATATATATTTTTATAGAAATCTACGTTATTTTATGTGTATTCCGTGGTAGACGGTCACTGTTCTTCCCCTAAATCTATTAACAGTGGTGTCCCACAGGGTTCTGTCCTATCTCCCACTCTTTTTCTGTTGTTCATTGATGATCTTCTTTCCAAAACGAACTGTCCTATCCATTCCTACGCCGATGATTCCACTCTGCATTATTCAACTTCTTTTAATAGAAGACCCACCCTTCAGGAACTTAACGACTCAAGGCTGGAGGCTGCAGAACGCTTAGCCTCAGACCTTACTATTATTTCCGATTGGGGCAAGAAGAACCTGGTGTCCTTCAACGCCTCAAAAACACAGTTTCTCCACCTATCCACTCGACACAATCTTCCAAACAACTATCCCCTATTCTTTGACAACACCCAGCTATCACCTTCCTCAACACTAAACATCCTCGGTCTATCCTTAACTCAAAATCTCAACTGGAAACTTCATATCTCATCTCTTACTAAATCAGCTTCCTCGAGGCTGGGCGTTCTGTACCGTCTCCGCCAGTTCTTCTCCCCTGCACAGTTGCTGTCCATATACAGGGGCCTTGTCCGCCCTCGTATGGAGTATGCATCTCATGTGTGGGGGGGCTCCACTCACACAGCTCTTCTGGACAGAGTGGAGGCAAAGGCTCTTCGTCTCATCAGCTCTCCTCCTCATACTGATAGTCTTCTACCTCTTAAATTCCGCGCAAATGTTGCCTGTCTTTCTATCTTCTATTGATATTTCCATGACTGCTCTTCTGAACTTGCTAACTGCATGCCGCCCCCCCTCCCGCGGCCCCGCTGCACTCGACTTTCTACTCATGCTCATCCCTATACTGTCCAAACCCCTTATGCAAGAGTTAACCAGCATCTTCACTCTTTCATCCCTCACGCTGGTAAACTCTGGAACAATCTTCCTTCATCTGTATTTCCTCCTGCCTACGACTTGAACTCTTTCAAGAGGAGGGTATCAGGACACCTCTCCTCCCGAAACTGACTTATCTTTCGGCCACCTCTTTGGATTCTTTTTAGGAGCAGCGAGTAGCGGGCTTTTTTTTTTATTAATGTTTACTTTTTTGTGCCCTTGAGCTGTCTCCTTTGCTGTAAAAAAAAAAAAAAAAAAAAAAAAATCGTATATATATTTTGAAACATATTTACATTGTTTTATATGTATTTTTGCATATCTCTTTCAATAGAAGTTTACCTTATTGTATGTGCATTTTGTATATTTATTTCAATACAAATTTAAATATTTTATGTGTATTTTGGTATATATATTTTTATAAGAAATGCGCTATTTGAAGGGAATTTTGCATCTTTATTTTCATACAAATTTACATTATTTTATTAATATTCGGTGTATTTATTTTGATACGATTTTACATTATTCTATTTGTTTTTGTATGAATTTTTTTTATACATATTTACATTATTTAATGTGTATCTTCCATATATATTTCATACAAATTTATTATCTATTTTTTTTTTCATACAAATACACATTCTTTTCATGATATTTTGTTTATTTATTTTGACACGAATTTACATTACTTAATATGTATTTTGTATATATATTTTTATACGTATTTACATAATTTCATGTGTTTTTTGTATATATATTTCTATAGAAATCTACGATATTTTATGTGTATTCGTATATATATTTTGAAACAAATTCACATTGTTTTATATGTACTTTTGGATATCTCTTTCAATACAAATTTACCTTACTGTATATGCATTTTGTATATTTATTTCAATACAAATTTAAATATTTTATGTGTATTTTGGTATATATATTTTTTGAAAAAATGCGCTATTTTATGGGAATTTTGCATCTTTCTTTTCATAGAAATTTACATTATTTTGTTGATATTCTCTGTATTTATTTTGATACGATTTTACATTATTCTATTTCTTTTTTGTATATATTTTTTTATACACATTTACATTATTTAATGTGTATCTTGCATATATATTTTATACAAATTTACGTTATTTAAGTGTATTTGTCTATATATTTTCTTTAAAATTTACATTATTTTATGTGTATTTTGTATATGTATTTCAATGCAAATTTACCTAATTTTATGTGTATTTTGTATATTTTTCTTCATACAAATTTTTATTATTTTTGTGTATTTTTGTATATAGTTTTATACAAATTTAGGTTATTTTATGTACGCATTTACCTTATTTAATGTTTGTTTTGAATATATATTTTTATGCAAATTTGTTTTATTTTATTGAAATAAATATACAAAATGCATATACTATATATATATATATATATATATATATATATATATATATATATATATATATATATATATATATATATATATATATATATATATATATATATATATATATATATATATATATTCCTACAAATATACATTCTTTTATTGGAATTTCATTTATTTATTTTGATACGAATTTACATTATTTTATGTGTATTTTGTATATATATTTTTCTACGTATTTACATTATTTTATGTGTATTTTGTATATATATTTTCATAAAAATTTACGTTATGTTATTGTGTTTATTTGTATCTATTTTAATACAAATTCACATTATTTTATGTGTATTTTGCATTTCTATTTCAATACAAATTTACCTTATAGTATGTGTATTTTGTATATTTTTTTAATACAAATTTAATTATTTTATGTGTATTTTTGTATATATATTTTTTTTAAATGAGTTATTTTATGTGTGTTTTGTATATCTATTTTCATACAAATTTAATTACTTTTGTGTATTTTTATATATACTTTTATATCAATTTACGTTATTTTATGTGTATTTTGTATATTTATATTTATACAAATACACATTCTTTTATTAGTATTTTGTTTATTTATTTCGATACGAGTTTACATTATTTTATGTGTATTTTGTACATATTTTTTTATACGTATTTACTTCATTTTATGTGTATTTTGTATATATATCTTTATAGAAATCTGCGTTATTTTATGTGTTTTCGTATATAAATTTTGAAACAGAATTACATTGATTTATATGTATTTTGCATATCTATTTTAATACAAATTTACCTTATTGTGTGTGCATTTCGTATATTTATTTTAATACAAATTTAAATATTTTACGTGTGTTTTGGTATATATATATTTTTATAAAAAATGCGTTATTTTATGGGTATTTTGCATCTTTATTTTCATGTAAATTTATTTCATTTTATTAACATATTACATTATTTTATGTGTATTTTGTATATATATTTTTATAAAAATTTACATTATTTTATTGTGTGTATTCGTATTTATTTTGATACAAATTTTATACAAATTCATGTTATTTCATGTGTATTTGTATATATATTTTCATACAAATATGTATTATTTTATGCGTATTTTTACATATTTTTCATTACAAATTTACCTTATTTTATGATTATTTTGTATATTTATTTCATTCAATTTTAAATTATTTTATGTGTATATTTGTATTTGTATTTATGCAATTTTATATGCATTTTCTATATATATTTTCATCCAAAATTACATT